>NW_015391540.1:18940-20761 GCF_001527695.2 Protobothrops mucrosquamatus
AACCTGATCCCTCTCGGATCATCGGAAGATGGACTAGAGCAGGGGTCTTCCAACTTGGCCCTTGGATGACCGGTGGACTTCAACTCCCAGAATTCCTCAGCCAGGCACATGCGTGCCTGGCTGAGGAATTCTGGGAGTTGAAGTCCACCGGTCATCCAAGGGCCAAGTTGGAAGACCCCTGGACTAGAGGACCTCTCTAGATCCCTCCCCAAAAAGGATCCACCTGTTTTTGAGCCCGCAAACACACCCACCCCCCGCCGATCCAAGTGGGTTCCCACCAGGGCAGGCCGACTTCAGGGAAGGACCCCTTTGCCTGGCTGACCCACCCCATCCGGGGCAAGAATGGGGCATGGGACCATCAAGTGGCAATGAGTTCCCGGGGATATCCGGGCAGTGCCAGAAAGCCAGGAAGAGGCTTTCTTTTTTTTCTTTCTTTCTTTCTTTCTTTCTTTCTTTCTTTCTTTCTTTCTTTCTTTCTTTCTTTTTTTCCTTTCCTTTCCTTTCTTTCCTTCCTTCCTTCATTCATTCATTCCTTCCTCTGTTCTTTTTTTCTTTCTTTTTTCTTTCTTTCTTTCTTTCCTCCCTCCCTCCCTTTCTTTCTTTTTCTTTTTTCTTTTTCTTCCTTCTTTCCTTTTTCTTTTTCTTTCTTTCCTTCTTTTACTTTCTTTCTTTCTTTCTTTCCTTCCTTCCTTCTTTCCTCCCTTTTTCTTTCTTTCTTTCTTTTTTTCTTTGTTCCTTCCTTCCTTTCTCTTCCTTCCTTCCTTTTTCTTTCTTTCATTCTTTCTTTTGTTCCTTCCTTTCTTTTTCTTTCTTTCTTTCTTTCTTTCCTTCCTTTCTCCCTCCCTTTCTTTTTCTTTTTTCTTTTTTCTTTCTTCCTTCCTTCTTTCCTTCATTTCTTCCTTCCTTCTTCCCTTCTTTCCTTTCTTTCTTTTTCTTTCTTTCTTTTTCCCTTCTTTCCTTCCTTCCTTTCTTTCTTTCTTCCTTCCTCTTCCTCTTCCTCCCTTCTTTCCTTTCTTTCTCTTTTCTTCCTTTTTCTTTTTCTTTTTTTCTTTCCTTCCTTCCTTCCTCCCTTTTTCTTTCTTTCTTTTTCCTTTCTTCCATCCTTCCTTTTTCCTTCCTTCCTTCCTTCCTTCCTTCCTTCCTTCCTTCCTTCCTTCCTTCCTTTCTTTCTTTCTTTCCTTTTTCCTTCTTCTTTCCTTCCTTTCTCTTTCTTTCTTTCTTTCTTCTTTCTTTCTTTCTTCTTTTTCCTTCTCATTAATTTATTCAATTTATCTCTCATCCACCTCACTCTCCAGGCAGCCCCTCCTCCCCCCTCCTCACGAATCCCCCTCGACGGCCAGGGATACTTGAGGATGCCCCCCAATTGAGGGGGGGGGTCTTCTCCGAGCCGGGGTGGGAGGTGCAGGTCGAGGGGGGGGACCCCCAAAAGGCCCCGGAGCGAAGGCGGGCAGAGCAGAGTCCCGGAGGAAGGGCCCCGTCGGGGAGGGGGGGGGCCGCCGCTCTCCTGGCCTGGATGGGGGGGCCGCCAAAGGGTTTTCTCGGGCCGCCGCCCAAAGGCAAACAAGCCCCGCCCGGGAGGCAGCGCGGCGGACACTCGCTCACTGTTCCCGACGCACAAAGGCCGCCCTGTCTGGGCAGACGCCGCGCCGCCGCTCCGGAGCCCCTGCCGCCCCTTCCCCCCCCCCTCCCTCCCTCCCTCCCCCCCCGGCGGCTTCGGGAGACCCCCACCCGCCCCCCCTCCACCTGGTCGGAGCTGGGGGGGGCGCTCGACCCTCCCCATCCAAATATATAAGGAAAACATATTTAAAAAGGTGGCTGGAA
>NW_015391540.1:22647-30406 GCF_001527695.2 Protobothrops mucrosquamatus
CCCCCCCACACACACACACATACACAGACCACAGAGACCCCCCCCTAAAAGGAAGCAGCAGACCCAGATGAGCCCGGGCTGCAGAGACTCCCCGTTTCAGGACGAGGTGGGCGTCCAGCCTCACCCCCCCTCCCTCTTATTTGCGACTTCCTTGAGTGACACCCCATCTTTTCCGCCCTGGGGGGGGGCGTCGAAGAACGGAAATGGCCGTCGGAAGGGATAAAGACACGCGTCAAACCCAGAGCATTTAAAAGCCCACCAAAGAGACGCCTCTTCGCCGTGGGGGGGGGAAGGGGGCTGGGAGCAAAGACCCTCCTCCAGGCTGCGCCCAGCTCAAGGAAGTGAGCCCAGCCACAGCAGCTCCAGAGGTGAACACAGAGAGACCCCCCCCAATCTGGGGGGGGGTTTAATCTCCCAGGATCCGTAGAAGGCTTTCCTCCCCCACCAGCCAGCAGCACCCTGGGTTTGCTAGTCTGAGGGGGCCACAGGGCAGGGAATTAGGAGAATTGTAGTCCGACCCAGCTAAAGTCCCAGGGGTCTGGCAGGAAGACACACACACACACACAGACACACACACAGCAAAGAAAGAGGGGATTTTTTTCCCCCCCATTTGCCCAGATCAAATGCTCCACAAGAAGCAACGGATGGAAACTCATCAAGGACAGAAGCAATCTAGAACTAAGGAGAAACTTCCTGACAGTTAGAAGAATTAACCAGTGGAACAACCTGCCTCCAGAAGCGGTGAATGCTCCAACACTGGAAGTTTTTAAGAAGAGACTGGACAGCCATTTGTCTGAAATGGTACTATAGGGTTTCCTGCCTGAGCAGGGGGTTGGACTAGATGACCTCCGAGGTCCCTTCCAACTTTCTTCTTCTTCTTCTTCTTCTTCTTCTTCTTCTTCTTCTTCTTCTTCTTCTTCTTCTTCTTCTTCTTCTTCTTCTCCTTCCTATTATTATTATTATTATTATTATTATTATTATTATTATTATTATTATTATTATTATTATTATTATTATTATTATTATTATTATTATTCTAAGATTGAACATGTGGATTTTAAACCTGAACTTTTTTTTTTCATTAGGTATAACGCCAGAAAAGACTAGCAAACAAAGCTTATATTTGATTTTGCGTGTCCACAAAGCAGCGGCAAGAATTATATTTACGCCACGCTGGAAAAATGAAGGAGTACCATCAGATGAAGAGATAATCAGAAAAAATACTGGAGTGCGCAGAGATGGACAGACGGACTATGAGACTGAAAGGAAAAGAAGAAACGGAATATTATCAAACATGGGACTTACTTCATCGAGGGCTAGAAGAAAGAATAAAGGATTGGGAATTAAATAGATATTAGCGAATGTAAACTCAGACAGCAACTTGGTTGAAAAATTGTTGCTGAATGTATGGGGGGGGAAAAAACTAATAAAAACTTTTACAAACAAAAGACAAAAGAAGCAACGGATGGAAACTCATCCAGGAGAGAAGCAACCTGGAACTAAGGAGAAACTTCCTGACAGTTAGAACAATTAACCAGTGGAACTCCTTGCCTCCAGAAGTTGTGAGTGCTCCAACACTGGAAGATTTTTAAGAAAAGACTGGAGAGCCATTTCTCTGAACTGGTATGGGCTTTCCTGCCTGAGCAGGGGGTTGGGCTAGATGACCTCCAAGGTCCCTTCCAACTTTGTTGTTATTATTATATTATTATTATTATTATTATTATTATTATTATTATTATTATTATTATTATTATTATTATATTGTTGTTTTGTTTTTTGTTGCTGCTGCTGCTGCTGCTGTTATTATTATTATTATGATTATGATTATGATTATTATTATTAAAGGGGACTGGAGGGACCCCTCAGCTGAGAGGCAAATAGCCCGGCGGCCCTGTCCCCCCTGGCATGGGGGTCCCCCCATTAGCCCCCCACTGATGACCCTTGGGCACGGGAGGGCTTCCCCCCCTCCCTTCTTCCTCCAGATCCCCCTCCATGGCCCGGCTGCCCCCCCCACAAGCAGGAACGGGCCTTGACCCCAGCAGTTTTCGGTCCCTTTTAAACCCGCCCTCCTTGTAGCCATGAGTTCCACAGGCCGCAATTGCTCCGAGGGGTTGTGCTTGTGCCTGTGTGTGTGTGTGTTTGCAGAGACGCCTGTGTGGCTGTCCCACAGGAGGGTCTCCCCATCACCAGCAGGGCCCCATTTTCAGCCGGGAATCTCTGTCCCCCCCCCCCAGCATGATAGACGCTTCTCACAGCTGGGCCCGGCGGGCCTGCCCTGACCACAGCTGTTCTGCCTGTACAGTCCCCTCTGGCCACAGCTGGACAGTTGTGCCTGGGCCTCTCCAGGACCGGGCCTCCCTCCCCCCCCCTCTCCCTCTGCCGCTGAGCCGGGAGCCTAGAAGAGACCCTGTAATTAGGAGGCCGAAATTAGCCGGCCCGCCTTCCTGTCCTTCGCCCTGGGGAGGGCCCGGCCGGGCAGCAGGGAGGGTGCCGGGCCAAAACAGATCCTGCCAAGCTCAGTTTGGGGGGGGGGAAGAAAGAGCAAGGAGCCTGGAGCATCAGGCTTCTCGCGCGATACAATTTTGCACAAACACACACTATTGGGAAAACTCAGGTATGCCAGACTCAGGGGGGGGGAAGGTCCTGGTTGTGGAGGGGGAGGTGTTTGCGCAGGTGTGACAGCAAGAAACAAGCTAGCATAAGGGTCCCCACCTGTGTCCCCCNGGGGGGGGGAAGAAAGAGCAAGGAGCCTGGAGCATCAGGCTTCTCGCGCGATACAATTTTGCACAAACACACACTATTGGGAAAACTCAGGTATGCCAGACTCAGGGGGGGGGAAGGTCCTGGTTGTGGAGGGGGAGGTGTTTGCGCAGGTGTGACAGCAAGAAACAAGCTAGCATAAGGGTCCCCACCTGTGTCCCCCTTTAAGACTTGTGGACTTCAACTCCCAGAATTCCCCAGCCAGCTACGCTGGCTGAGGAATTCTGGGAGTTGAAGTCCACAAGTCTTAAAGGGGGCAGGTTTATGGACCCCTGGGATCGCAGGTGCACAACGGCCACCACTTCCATCACAGGCAGGGGCTGTTTCTCTCTCACATACACACACACACACACACACACACCTGTAAACCTCCACTCCTGACCCAGCCGGAGGAGACAAAAGGCCGGCATCACGTAACGTAGCTGCTTAAACCATGGTTTCCTGCACAAACCATCTCCTCTCTGGATCCCGAGGAGACATTAAGCCACAAAAGTGGGCTGCCTGGCTGAGTGTGATGTGGGGTTTGGTGGGGAGGGGCAGCCCCTCCCTCCCTCCCGACGCAGGCAATTCTCCCTCCCCTTTGCAACCTGGAGCTCCCCCCCCTCACCTGTGCAGGTTCCCCATCTGGGGGTCTCTGGACCGTTCTGGAATCTTCCAGAAGAGAAGCCATCCTGGGGGGAGGGGTCGGGGGGGGGGTGGTGAGTGGCTGCAGACTCAGCCCGAGGCCCCACCGTCTCCACCCCTGCCATGGCTTCATGATTTTGTATGTTGTATATAGCATGTGTAGGTGGGTGTCATGTACGTGTTTCACTTTGAGAGCGGTCAGCTAAATTTCATTGTTGATGTGTGCCGTTGGGCCCACAGTAAAATAATAATAATAATAATAATAATAATGATCATCATCATCATAATAATAATCATAATAATAATCATAATAATAATCATAATAATCATAATAGTAGTAGTAGTAGTAGTAGTAGTAGTAGTAGTAGTAGTAAAGTTGGAAGGGACCTTAAAGGTCATCTAGTCCAACCCCCTGCTCAGGCAGGAAACTCTACACCATTTCGGACAAATGGCTATTCAGTCTCTTCTTAAAAACTTCCAGTGTTGGGAGCATTCATAATTTCTGGAGGCAGGTGGTTCCACTGGTAAATTGTTCTCACTGTCAGGATAATAATAATAATAATAATAATAATAATAATAATAATAATAATAATAATAATAATAATAATAATAATAATAATAATAATAATAATAATAATAATAAGAAGAAGAAGAAGAAGAAGAAGAAGAAGAAGAAGAAGAAGAAGAAGAAGAAGAAGAAGAAGAAGTTGGAAGGGATCTTGGAGGTCATCTAGTCCAACCCCCCCCTTTATGACAATAAAGCTTATCTTATCTTATCTTATCTTATCTTCATAATTTTCCCAGCTGCTCCTGTCCCGAGCGACGTTTGCTGCATTCACACAACACTTTTTAAGCCCCGTGGAAAGCAAAGGCAAGTGTTTGGGAAAAGGGGGTGGGGGGGGGCGAGCGGCATACGGGACCCCCAGGAAAGGATCCCAAATTCTTGTTCTTTGTAAAGAGAACCAAGGCAGGATACGGACAAAGAGACGTGAGCCACAGATGTGACGCAGCAGCAGAAAAGGCCGATGCCGTTGCTGCGTCAGCAATCCGCAGCAGCAGGGCCCCCCCCATTTCCGAGACCCCCTTTCCAGGCCTCAGCAAAGGCAGCCCCCCCCCTCAGGCTGTCTGGGCCTCGAAGCACCTGTTGTGCAACCTGGCCCAGACCAGCCCTGGCCAGACACACCCAGACCCACACACCCCCGGCTAGGCCGTCCCAGCTCACGGAGAGAGACCCGTGGAGCACACTGGGGGTTGTGGGAAAGGAGCTTCGGAGACGAGAGTCAGGGCTATTCACACAAACGAGTGCGGAGGCTTCATCCAGGCGAGACCCAGGCCAGGCCAGACGAGGGGCAGGAGGCCAGCAAAAGGCAGGTGGTGTGGGGGGGGGCGCAGAGAGGGCAGCCCTGGCTCTGGGGACCGGCCGTGGGGTGGGTGGGGTCCTGCGGCCGTCCCACTCCACCCACCCTGCCTAATTGCAGCCTTCGGTCCTGGGATCCATCCGTCCGAGCGAGGGAGGGCCCTGCCCACCCCTCCCCTCTGCCCCCCCCCGGGCTGCAGCACAGGGGAAGTGCTGTCGCTGTCTTGGGGAGGGGGGCTTCTTTCCTCACCAAGTGGGGGCAGGGATGGGAGGAACATGCCCCCCACCCAGGAAAGACGTGTTCCTTGGCCTTCTTGGGAGCAGAGGTGTGGTGGAAGAGCTGCAGCTGGTTTTTTTGGGGGGGGGGCTTCATTCCTCACCAAGTGGGGGGAGAGATGGGAGGACATGGCCCCCCCCAGAAAAGACTTGTCCCTTTGCCCCTTTTGGGGAGCAGAGGCGTGGTGAGAGCTGCCCCCCCCCGTTAATCATCTCTTTGCTAAAACCCCACAGCCCCCCCCTCTGCCAGCTGACGGGAGGGGGGCGTAAAGGGGGGGGTCCCATCCTGCCTCCACACACACACCACCTGCCATGGGGGGGCCCCAGAGACGACCCCCCCTTGCAGAGGCAGGCAGAGGTGGGACCCTCTTGGGCTCCGCGGGAGGGGGCTGGGGACGGGCGGCAAGCCCCACGGGAGACGTGGGGGGGGGAATCAGTCTCCGGCACACGGGGCCCCTCCGAGGCGTACAGTCGTGCCTTCCACTGCAGCAACGGCGCCTCTGAGCGCGAGCAGAGCGCCTTCGCTTCCCCCAACCCCACCCCCAAAAGCGCACCCGGTTCCCCGGCGCGCGTGGGGGATCCCCGGGAGCGATCCAGAGGCGGGGGGGGGAGAGGGAAGACCCCGGGGGAGGGCGGGCAAGGGGGGGAGGGGGGAAGGGCCGGACCCCTCCCTTCCTCGCCTTCTCCCCCCGCTGGAGCGCTGGGTGGGGCGCCGGCCGGACGGCCAGGAATGCGCGGCCGGCTATTCTGGGCTGCGGGCGTGGCGGGGCCGGCCGCAGAGCCGCGACCCGCCCTGCCGGCAACGGACGGGCGGAGAAGGCCCCCCCCCACCCCACCCCGGGGGGACCCCAGCAGCAGCAGGAGGAGGGGAGGGGGCTCCACCGGCCCCCGCGCCCCTCCCGCTCTGCTCTGCAAGCCCTCGCCCTCTGCACGCGCTCAGGAGGCCCGCGGCTCAGCCCAGGGAGCCCCCTTCCTCCCCCTCCTCGCCTCACCCCTCCCGCTCTGCAATCTCTCGCACTCTGCACGCGCTCAGGAGGCCCACGGCTCAGCCCAGGGCAGGGAGACCCCTTCCTCCTCCTCCTCCTCGCCCCGCCCCTCCCGCTCGGCAAGCTCTCGCACTCTGCACGCGCTCAGGAAGCTCTCAGCGCAACCTAGGGCAGGGAGACCCCTTCCTCCTCCTCCCCGCCGCGCCCCTCCCGCTCGGCAAGCTCTCGCACTCTGCACGCGCTCAGGAGGCCCGAGGCTCAGCCCAGGGCAGGGAGACCCTCGCCGCGCCCCTCCCGCTCTGCAAGCTGTCGCACTCTGCACGCGCTCAGGAGGCCCGCGGCTCAGCCCAGGGCAGGAAGCCCCCTTCCTCCTCCTCCTCTTCGCCGCGCCCCTCCCGCTCTGCAAGCTGTCGCACTCTGCACGCGCTCAGGAGGCTCTCAGCGCAGCCCAGGGCAGGGAGACCCCTTCCTCCTCCTCCTCTTCGCCGCGCCCCTCCCGTTCTGCAAGCCCTCGCCCTCTGCACGCGCTCAGGAGGCCCGCGGCTCAGGCCAGGGCAAAGAGCTCCCTTCCTCCTCCTCCGCAAGCTCTCGCACTCTGCACGCGCTCAGGAGGCCCGCGGCTCAGCCCAGGGCGACCCTTTCCTCCCCCTCCCGCTCTGCAAGCTGTCGCACTTTGCACGCGCTCAGGAGGCCCGCGGCTCAGCCCAGGGCGACCCTTTCCTCCCCCTCCCGCTCTGCAAGCTGTCGCACTTTGCACGCGCTCAGGAGGCCCGCGGCTCAGCCCAGGGCGACCCTTTCCTCCCCCTCCCGCTCTGCAAGCTGTCGCACTTTGCACGCGCTCAGGAGGCCCGCGGCTCAGCCCAGGGCAGGGAGCCCCCTCCCTCCTCCTTCTCCTTGCGGGCCGGCTGAGTCACCGCCGGCGCAGGGGGGCTTCCGTGTGTGTGTGTGGTGTGTGTTTCTGTGTGTGTGTGTGTACGGACAAGGCCCTTCTGTGCGTCTCCAGGCGGCGAAGACGACCGCAGCCCCGCCGGCTTGGGGGGGGTCAGTCCAGGCCACGGAGGGGGGGGGACCTCGGAGACCGGCCCACCCTTCCCAGCCGCCGGTATGCGGGGAATTTCCTGAAAAGGGGGGGCTCTTTTGCAAAGGACACCCCACCTGTCTTGTGCCGGGGAGGGGCTGCAAGGGCGCCCCGAAATCCTTTGAGCCCCCCCCCCAGAACTGGCTGGTGGGATGCGGAGGGCCGGAGGAGACCCCCGACCCCAATCCCAGCAACGGGAGACGGGGAGGCCAAGGGGCGGTCCGACAAGTAGCAGCCCAGCTTGTTGGGGGGGGGGGAGCAGAGGGGATTCCTCCCTCCGCTGGCGAGAGGGAGAGGCTGCTGCCCCCCAGCGGGCAAGGGAAGAACTGCAGGCCTCATTCCCCACCAGGGCAAAGGACAGGGGTCTTCCGACTTGGCCCTTGGATGACTTGGGGACTTCAACTCCCAGAATTCCTCAGCCGGGCCCCTGCCCTTTGACCTGGAACCCCTTTGCGACTTTAAGATGTCAGGACTTCAACTCCCAGAATTCCCCAGGCAGCACATAGACCAGGGGGTCTTCCAACTTGGCCCTTGGATGACTGGGGGACTTCAACTCCCAGAATTCCTCAGCCAGGCACGCCTTAGGCGTGCCTGGCTGAGGAATTCTGGGAGTTGAAGTCCCCCAGTCATCCAAGGGCCAAGTTGGAAGACCCCCTGGCTGAGGAATTCTGGGAGTTG
>NW_015391540.1:30709-38750 GCF_001527695.2 Protobothrops mucrosquamatus
TCCCAGAATTCCCCAGGCAGCACATAGACCAGGGGGTCTTCCAACTTGGCCCTTGGATGACTGGGGGACTTCAACTCCCAGAATTCCTCAGCCAGGCACGCCTTAGGCGTGCCTGGCTGAGGAATTCTGGGAGTTGAAGTCCCCCAGTCATCCAAGGGCCAAGTTGGAAGACCCCCTGGCTGAGGAATTCTGGGAGTTGAAGTCCCCAAGTCATCCAAGGGCCAAGTTGGAAGACTGCCTGGGCTGAGGAATTCTGGGAGTTGAAGTCCACACATCATCCAAGGGCCAAGTTGTAAGACTGCCTGGGCTGAGGAATTCTGGGAGTTGAAGTCCACAAGTCATCCAAGGGCCAAGTTGGAAGACTGCCTGGCTGAGGAATTCTGGGAGTTGCAAGTTAACAAGTCATCCAAGGGCCAAGTTGGAAGACCCCCTGGCTGAGGAATTCTGGGAGTTGAAGTCCCCAAGTCATCCAAGGGCCAAGTTGGAAGACTGCCTGGGCTGAGGAATTCTGGGAGTTGAAGTCCACACATCATCCAAGGGCCAAGTTGTAAGACTGCCTGGGCTGAGGAATTCTGGGAGTTGAAGTCCCCCAGTCATCCAAGGGCCAAGTTGGAAGACCCCCTGGCTGAGGAATTCTGGGAGTTGAAGTCCCCAAGTCATCCAAGGGCCAAGTTGTAAGACTGCCTGGGCTGAGGAATTCTGGGAGTTGAAGTCCACAAGTCATCCAAAGGCCGAGTTTGAAGACCGCCTGGCTGAGGAATTCTGGGAGTTGAAGTCCACAAGTCATCCAAGGGCCGAGTTTGAAGACCGCCTGGCTGAGGAATTCTGGGAGTTGAAGTCCCCAAGTCATCCAAGGGCCAAGTTGTAAGACTGCCTGGGCTGAGGAATTCTGGGAGTTGAAGTCCACACATCATCCAAGGGCCAAGTTTGAAGACTGCCTGGCTGAGGAATTCTGGGAGTTGAAGTCCACAAATCATCCAAAGGCCAAGTTGGAAGACCCCCCCTGGCAAAGAATGAGCCAGTGTGATGCAGGGTGTGTGTCTGTGTGTGAGTGTGGGGGGGGGGTCCTTTGCACCCAGCGAGAAACCAGACTGCCAGCTTAAACCACAATCCATGGTTTATTTGCGTGGTACGTAATGCAAACACAACAGCTGTGTTTTTTTCGTTTTATCAACCCGGCTGAGCAGAAGCCACAGAGAAACCTAACTAGGATTTCAAAACTCTGGAAACGTAGTCCGTCGGGCAGAGGCCCCGGCTTCGCAGGCCGTGGGGAGGGGGCCGCCCTCGCGGGTGGGGGCCGGGGTGGGGGGGACCCGTCGCCCACTCCCCACCGGATATGGCCACCCTCGGAGAGAGAGGGGGGGGNGTTTCGATTAAAACAACGTATTCCCCAAAAGGGATCATTTGGGGAAGGGTCACATAAATGGGGAGGGGGAGGACAGAGGAAGCAGCAAGACGCGTGTGGGCCTGCAGGGTGGGGGGTGGGAGAGACTGGGGGAGCCCCCCCCCACTCAGGCCTTACCTAGCCAGTGCTTAGAGCCGCAAGGGAAGGGCATTGGCAAAGGGGGGGCGCAGGGAGGGGCTTCCAATCCAGCCGTAGGGAGGGCAGCCCCCTACCCACTTGGTGGGGGTGGGTGGGGGAGCTCAGCCCCTGGGGCACCCCAAGGACGGGTGGGGGGGCAGTGAGGCTCCTCTGCGGCGGGAGGGAGGGGGGCGGACGGGCAGTCTGGCCTGAGGGCGTGGCCTGTGCCCCCCCCAGACCGCGCCCCTTGCATAGATGAGGGCCGATACAGTCAAAAGTGCTAAGCCAGAAGAGGGTAGGGGGGGCAGAGGAGCCCCCCCAAAAAGAAACAGGAACCACTGGAGAACCGTGAACCCACTGCCAAAAAGCCGGCTTGGGGTGAGTGGAAGGGGGGGGGGCAATGCAGCAGGAAAGGGGCCAATTCCTGAGCTGCGACGGGGGGGAGGGGTCCTTGCTCTCTCCCCACCCCCCCCAGAGGAGCCCTGGCACGTCCCTCCCCCAACCCAGGGGCTTCTCAGGCAAACCAATTGGGGGGGGAGAAGCGTTACGGGGAGTCCCTTCCCCGGCTGAGGAGGACCCCCCTAGTTTAGACCAGACATGTCAAACTCGCAACGTCGCGCGACGTCGTGCAACGTATCGGCAGAGTTCTGCCGTTGCCGGCGATGGGGCGGGCAGGGCAGTTTGACCCCTCCCCTGGTTTAGGCGAAGCCAAGGAGGGGGTCTAGCCCCCTCCACCCCACCGTGGCTGGGGAGTACAGCCCCCTGCCTCAACGCAGAGCACCGGGCGTGGTGGGCCTCCCCCCGGGCCTTCTCGGCAGCAGTCCTCCGGTCCTGGGAGGGGACGGCGGTGGGAGGGGGGCTGTCAGGACATCTGGTGGGGGGCTTCCAGCATCTCCATCAGGAAGGTGTCGATGGGGGTGTCCCCGATCAGCTTGAAGAAGAAGAGGTGCTCCAGGCACTTCAGGCCGATCGACCGCAGGGCGGGCAGGCGCAGCAGCAGCTTGGCGAACCTGGGGGTGGGAGGGACAGCAGGGGGGAGGTCAGGCCATCAGGCAGGTCAGGGTCCTCCCCCCCCAGGATGGCTTTGAAGGGCCCAAAGGCTGAGTGGGGGGGGGCGACCCTCCGCCAGACAGGAATGCAACAGTAAGGTAATTATTATTACTAGCTGTATCTGGCCACGCGTTGCTGTGGCTCAGTCTGGTTAAATGGAAAAGAAAGAAAAGAGAATGCGCACGTTTGTGTTGCTTTTACGTCCAACAGATGGCGCTGTTTTTCAAAAAAAGCATGTTTTTACCTGTCACAGGTGTGACATCTATATAATATAGGTATATAAAAACATGCACGTATTTGAATGCAACGTTGTGTCAAAATTTCAAAGCAATCGGTGAAGAACATTCGGAGATTTAAGATTTTGAACAAATGAACATTTACATTTTTATTTATATAGATAATTATTATTATTATTATATTTATTATTATTAATAAAGTTGACTGACGTTCATGTCTAATGAATAATAATAATTTAAAAAAAATTGGAAGGGATCTTGGAGGTCATCTAGTCCAACCCCCTGCTCAGGCAGGAAACCCTATACCAGGGGTAGGCAACCTTGGCTCTTTTCTGGGAGTTGAAGTCCACGAGTCATAAAAAAGCCAAGGTTGCCTACTCCTGCCCTATACCATTTCAGACAAACGGCCGTCCATTTCCCCCTGCCCCCGCGAGAGAGCCTAGGCAGAGGTGGGGGTACAGCCTCTCCCCTCCCCCCCAAATCCCAAAGGGGACCGGCACCCGCCTTCCCCCCCACGGCCGTTACCTCCCCTGCTGATCCGGGTACTTCTGCTTGCAGTAGGACTCTAGCGAGGCGTAGACTTTCTCCCGCAGCAGCTCCACCTCCCCAGGGTTGGAGAGCCCCTTGGCGTCTGGAGAGAAAGGGACAGAAGAGAGTAAGATGGAGGGGGCTCGTGCCCAGGAGAGGAGGGGAGGCAATGCTCCTGGGGGGGGGGAGATAAAAGAAAGCCCCACCTGGGTTGAAGAGGATGATGGCGCGGAGACAGCCCAGCTCCGTCTTGTCCATCCGCATGTCTCGCATTTTGGACACCAGCTCGGTCAGCACCCTGGAGGGGCAGAAGAGCCGAGTTTGGCGGGGGCACCTCGGGTGGGGGAGGAGCCGGGGGGAATCATCAGTTGGTCCGCCTCAATCCCTTTTCCCCTTCCGCAAAAACGGGGTCACTCAGGTCCGGATGAGCAGCACCCCAAACTGCCCTCCCCTGCCCCCACCTGTCGAAGATGGCCCCCACGCCGGCACTGTGGGCACTGTTGCGGTGGACATGCAGCCCCGTGGCCAGCAGAATCCCGTCCTTCACCGAAATGGACCGGTGGGAGAAAGAGGCGATCAGCAGCTCATTCCAGCCTACCAGAGAGAGAGAGAGAGAGAAGCCGCCGTGAATGGGGGACGGTCTGGGAGTCGGTATCCGGAAGGCCATTGCCCAAGCCGGCCACCACACTCACCGGCCCGGAGCAGGATGACCTGGTCGTCGAGGGGCAGCTCCGAGAAGTGGGGGATGCGCTTGGCCCACTCCACCAGTGTGAAGAGCTGCTTGTCCGCAGCCTGGCAGATGTTGGTCACCGGGTCGTTGGGCTGCAGGAGAGGGAGGGAAGGGGGGGGCGACAGGCAGACGGAGGGTGGGTGGGACGGGGGACAGCAACGTCCGCCCCAAGCGGGACGGAGCCACTCCCCAGCAGCCCCCCTTCCTCCTCCTCCCCCCCGCCCGGATCCCTCCTCCGCCCCGTCCGTCCCCCTTACCTCGTCTGTGTCGGTGGGGTGGAGGGACCGCTCTGATCCCGCTGCTCCCCTTCCCCAACTCACCGAGCTGCCCCCCATGCCGGCCCCGTCGACGCCTTGGTCCGACTTCTGCTCCACGGCCAGCTCAGCCTCCAGGATCTTCTCCACGGGCATGTCCTCGTTGGCCCCCGAGCCAGCCAGCTCGCAGTCCCCGTCCTTCTCCTTCCCCCGCTGGCGCTCCTCCTGCACGGCTGCCAGCGCACAAGGCGGGGAGGCGGTTGGTGGTGGGGGTCCCTCCATCTTCCCCCCCCACCGGAACAAAGGGGGCAGGGACTCCCGCTGGCCCCGCCTCTGATAGTCCCTCCTCCTCCCCCGCCCCCCCTGTGCCCAGCCCTGCCCCGGGAGGGTCCCCCGGTCCACCCCCACCCCTACCTTCACGTTTCATGCCCGTGGCCAGGCATTTCTGGTAGCGGCAGTACTGGCAGCGGTTCCGCTGGCGCTTGTCCACGATGCAGTCCTTGTTGTCGCGGCAGGTGTAGGTCAGGTCCTTCCGGATGGTGCGCTTGAAGAAGCCCTTGCAGCCCTCGCAGCTGTAGACCCCATAGTGCTTCCCTGGGGGGGAGGGGAAGGGCACAGGAGGGCTCACCCCGGGGACGGCGCTCCCCCCCCTCCCAGCCGATCTGAAGACAACCCACTCCAAGACCTTCCCACCCCTCCGTGAGAGCTCCGCCCTGCCTACCCGAGGACCGGTCCCCGCAGATGGCGCACAGCCGCTTCCCGGGCATCAGCCCGCTGTGGGGGTGTCCCGGAAGGACCCTCATGCCCACGGGAGGCTTCACGTCTTCCGAGCTGCTGACTGAGTGGAGTCCGGACAGGTTCACCGTGGAGTTGATCTGGGGGGGGGCAGCGGAGGAGGGACCGTCAGAGGCAGGGCCACCGGGAGTCCCCTGCGCCCCCTCCCACCCACCCCCTCCCTTCCCCCTGCTTACCTGGGGGCTGCTGACGGGCCCGTAGCCGATGGAGGGGGTGGCCGGCAGTCCCGGGGAGCCCATGGAGGAGCTGATGACCGGGAAGGGAGAGCCCAGCCCACCGATGGAGCTGGTCATGGCCGAGCCGATCATGGAGGGGGGCAGAGGGGGGGCAGCCTCAGGCGGCGGGGAGGACCCCGGGCCCCGCAGGGGGGGAGAGCTGCTGAGCGAAGAGCTGTCGGGACTCCTGCAGTCTTCGGAAGGCGGGCAGGAGGAAGAGGAGAGAGAAAGAGGGGGGGCAGCGGCGTTAATGTAGCGGCCAGAGACACCCCCCCTCCTCCTCCTCCCCAGATGCCGGCTGGCAAGAGTCTCGCCCTGAACACTTCCTCCTCAGCCCCCACCCACAGCTTCCCACAGCTTCCTCCCTCTCCGGATATTTTGCAAGGGGGCCGGCAGTCCCGTGACCGGCTGGCGCTCGGCCCCTTGCTGCTTCCTGGGAAGGCAGGGGGGGGGTCCTCGGGGATACAGTTCTGCAAGGGGGGACCCCTCAGAGCTGAAGCCTTGCCTGGCCCCTCCTGAGGACCCCCCACCACTTCCCCCCCCCGGGGAGGGCTGGGGTGGTCCTTCCTCCCCACTCTTCTCTAGGGTGCCTGGACGGGAAGGACGGAGGCTCTGGGCGCCCCCTCCCCTGCCCGCCACGCGTCCCGGTGGGCACAAGGGGTGAATTTCTGCCTCCAGCCATCTCCCTCTCCAGATAATTGGGGGGGGTGTCCGTTGGCATTCAGGGAGCCCTTCCCTTCCTTTTGGGGCCGGTGGGGCCTGGACCCTGCACAGAAAGAGCCGGGAACGGGCCTGCCCCCAAAGTCCGGCAGGCGAAAGCGGACAAGAGGGACCAAGGACCGGACCGGTCGAAGGCGGCTCGCCCTGTCCGAAGCAGTCGCGGCCCCCTCCGAGGGGACACGGCGGGTCAGGGAAAGGGGCGGCCAAAAGGGTTGGGGGGGGCTCATCTGTTAAAAATAAACTCTGCCTCATCCCCAACTGCATTTGAGGAAGAAGAAGCTTCCCTTCCGTCGGGTCAGAAGCCGGCCGGAGCGGCCTGCCAGGTGAGCTCAGCAGCAGACACACAAACACACACACACACACACACTGGAGTTTCCCCCCCCCCAGCAAGCCAAGAGTTTATGTTGGGTCAGAGGGAGGGAGGGAGGGAGGGAGGGAGGGGACGAGACTGGTGGGGCACAGAGAAAGAACGGCAAAAGGGGGGGAGGGGACCCGATGGCCGGGCTCTTTCCCGGGGCCTGGCCTGCCTTCCTGCCCACGGCCGCCCACCAGGCCCAAATAATTATGGAATGGAATCGAATGGAATCGAATGGAATAAAAAATATGGAACGGAATAGAAGACAAAATATGGAACGGAATACAATAGAATGGAATAGAATAGAAATAAAATAGAAAATGTGGAATGGAATTGAATTGAATGGAATAAATAGAATGGAATAGAACAGAATAGAAAATATGGAATGGAATAGAATAAATAGAATAGAATAGAATAGAAAATATGGAATGGAATGGAATAAATAGAATAGAATAGAATAGAATAGAATAAAAAATATGGAATGGAATAGAATGGAATAGAAAAAAAGGAATGGAATGGAATGGAATAGAAAACAAAATATGGAATGGAATACAATAGAATGGAATACAATAGAAAGAAATAAAATATAAAATGTGGAATGGAATAGAATGGAGTGGAATAGAAGAATAGAATGGAATAGAATAGAATAGAAAATATGGAATGGAATAGAATAGAATGGAATGGAATAGAATAGAAGAGAAAATATGGAATGGAATACAATAGAATGGAATACAATAGAAAGAAATAGAATATAAAATGTGGAACGGAATAATATAGAATAGAATAGAAAATATGGAATGGAATGGAATAGAATGGAATAGAAAAAAAGGAATGGAATGGAATAGAATAGAAGACAAAATATGGAATGGAATACAATAGAATGGAATACAATAGAAAGAAATAGAATATAAAATGTGGAATGGAATTGAATGGAGTGGAATGGAAGAATAGAATATAAAATGTGGAATGGAATAGAATGGAGTGGAATGGAAGAATAGAATGGAATAGAATAGAATAGAAAATATGGAATGGAATGGAATAAATAGAATAGAACAGAATAGAAAAGAAAATATGGAATGGAATAGAAAAAAAAGAATGGAATGGAATAGAATAGAAAATAAAATATGGAATGGAATACAATAGAATAGAAAATATGGAATGGAATGGAATAAAATAGAATAATAAAATACAGAATAGGATAGAACAGAACAGAACAGAATAGAATAGTGAATGGAATGGAATAGAAATACAGAATGGAATAGAATGGCATAGAAAAGAAAATATGGAACGGAATGGAATGGAAAACAGAATAGAATTATAGAATAATAAAATACAGAATGGGATAGAACAGAATAGAATAGTAAATGGAATGGAATAGAAAATATGGAATGGAATAGAGTAGAATAAAGAAAATGTGGAATGGAATTGAATGGAATGGAAAATAGAATAGAATAGAATTATAAAATAGAATAGAATAGAATTATAGAATAGAATGGAATAGAATAGAATAACAGAGTTAGAAGGGGACCTTGGAGATCTTCTAGTCCAGCCCCCCCTGCTCTGCTCATGGTGGAACCCCCTGCCCGAAGGTCTCTGGAGATTCTCTGCCCTCCAAGTCGGTGCTTCTCACCCCCCC
>NW_015391541.1:0-1988 GCF_001527695.2 Protobothrops mucrosquamatus
GCATTATGGTCATGGTTACCAGATGGTTCTTGGATACGTAATATTATGTACTGTATAATAATAATCATTATTGTAGGAATTATGTTTTGTTGCTGTATGCAATGTATGCCTTTCATTGTTTCTATATGTAAAAATTGTGACTTTAGGGTTAAACCTCGATTCCGGACTAAGGATAACAAGGATCTGAATGTTATATCAACAGGATCGGACAAACCCCCTCCTATCTTACCAATGGACGATCTACAGGATACATCATTGATATATCTGGACTAACGTTCATTAAAAAACAAAAAAGAAGGAGATGTGGAGATTAACCAAAGCTACTTCATGTTTAATTAGTATTTTGACTTTGTGTATTGTGTACGTGCAGACTGCCCTGGCAGTTGGAACACGTACGAAGTACAAATAAATGTTATCTGTGTCTGTGTCTAGCAAATCGCTAACCAGAAGGTTTGTTATTTCCTCCTTGAGATGGAAAGATAATGAGGTCTATGTGTAAAATTTCAATAAAAGAGAGCTTACGAATCTACTCGAAGTTCTCACTCTTGCAGACAACCCTGTGTCTTGTATTTCTATCTTACCAATGGATGATCTACAGGATACATCATTGATATATCTGGACTAACGTTCATTAAAAAACAAAAAAGAAGGAGATGTGGAGATTAACCAAAGCTACTTCATGTTTAATTAGTATTTTGACTTTGTATATTGTGTACGTGCAGACTGCCCTGGCAGTTGGAACACGTACGAAGTACAAATAAATGTTATCTGTGTCTGTGTCTAGCAAATCGCTAACCAGAAGGTTTGTTATTTCCTCCTTGAGATGGAAAGACAATGAGGTCTATGTGTAAAATTTCAATAAAAGAGAGCTTACGAATCTACTCGAAGTTCTCACTCTTGCAGACAACCCTGTGTCTTGTATTTCATGGGAACCGGATCACTACAATTGTTTACTAAGCACTAAAGATTGTCATTCTAAAAAATCAATAAAATATAGGGAAAAAAAGAGGAGGTGGAGTTGCATTATATATAAAAGATCACTAGACCTCTACAGAAATACACAAAACCAAGGATGAAAACCTCCTAGAATCCATATGGGTCAATATAAAAGGGGGGGAAATGACATTGCTATAGGTGTATACTACAGGTCACCTAGCCAAGTAGAAGAAATAGATGAACTTTTTGCTGAACAACTAACAAATGTATGTAGGAAACATACCACAGTAGTAATGGGAGACTTTAACTACCCTGATACCGTATTTCCCCAAAAATAAGACCTGGTCTTATTTTTTATTTTATTTTATTTTGCCTCCAAAAGAGGCACCAGGTCTTATTTTCAGGGGGTGTCTTTTCCACGGTCTCACCTTGTGGTGGCAGCGACAGCCCCGCCCAGCCAGCCCACTTCTTCTGCTGCCGAAGGAAATGCCTCTGCAGCTGAGAATGGAGCTATGGATTGATGCATGCGGCGCCCCCCAGCCTGCATTTCACCATCAGAGGCCTTCCACAAAGGCCTCTGCAGCCAAGAACCGAGCTACAGATTGAATCTGTAGCTCGGTTCTCAGCTGCAGAGGCCTTTCTGGAAGGCCGGGGGGCGCTGCAGAAGAAGTGGGCCGGCGAGACAGGTGTCGATTCATGGGAGGCCTGGCTGCAACAGTAAGTGGGTGCGGGGCGTGTGGGGTGGCTCCACCCCCCCAGCTTGTTTTTCAGGCATGCACCTCACCCCCAAACTAGGGCTTATTTTGGGGGTAGGGCTTATATTAGGCCCACCCACAAAAATCAAGCTAGGGCGGGACTTCCGGCTGTGACGTCATCGTGGAGCGGGTGAAGGAATAGATCTCTGTTCCTAAATCCCGGGAAATCTTCGCTAAGAGCCCAGAAAGGGCTTTGCCGATCCCGGAGAGATTGGTAAACTAAAGAGGAAGCTTCAGAGAAGCCGGGTGGAACGCAAACACCCGAGCTAACAGGAGCAGCACTTTTAAAATTGGCGG
>NW_015391541.1:7332-17928 GCF_001527695.2 Protobothrops mucrosquamatus
AGATAAAAGAAAAAGAAGACACAGAATATTATTTAATATGGAGCAAGTGGTATGACTGGCTAGAGAGTAGAAATAAGAGAGAATAAATGTGGAAAGGTTAAACGTGGAAAATGTGTATATAATAATGTATGAAGGAAGAAAAATGCAAATAAGAAATAATGGGGCAATAAGGATAAATACTCTAAAGAAGAATAAGGGGAAAAATGTAAATAATAGAAGATTACTGTTACGAAGTTGATGTTAAAATATATATTGTGTATATATGTGTATTATGTTTTGTTTTGTTTTGTTTGTCGGTTTAAATAATAAAAATTATAAAAAAAAAAAATCAAGCTAGGGCTTATTTTTGGGGTAGGGCTTACTTTTGGGGAAGCACAGTATCAACTGGGAGACAAACTCTGCTGCAAATGGGAGATCACACAGATTCCCAACCAACCTAGCTGACAACTTTGTCATCCAAAAGGTAGAGGAGGGAACTAGAGGAAAAGCTATACTATCCCCAATTCTTAGTAACAGAGAAGAAGTGATAGAGGGAGTTGAAGTTCCTGGAAATTTCGGCAAGAGTGACCAGGTCATATTAGAATTCAATATAATGCAAACACAAGCAATAGAATATAATCCAGCACGTGTCTTAAACTTTAAAAGAATGGATTTTAAGAAACTCAGAGAAAGCCTAAGAAAAAAATCCATGGATGAAAATCCTAAAGGGGAAAACAACTCAAGAAGTGTGGGAAACTCTGAAAAATATAATAATAAAAGCCCAGTCCAACACAATACCACTAAAAAAGAAAAACAAGAAATCCAAGAAGAAACCAACATGGTCGCACAAAGATCTCTCTGATAAACTGAAAGACAAAAAGGATAAGTACCAAAAAATGGATAGAGTGACACAGAACTAAGGCAGAATGTCAGCAGATAGCTTGAATCTGCAAAGATGAAGTCAGGAAAGCAAAGGCTCAGAATGAACAAAGACTTGCAACAAAAGTCAAAGATAATTTAAAAAGTTTCAACATATAAATAACAAAAAAGTCAAGGAAACAGTCGGTCCACTAAAGAGAGAAGATGGCAAGGAAGTAACAGGCAGTAGAGAGAAAGTAGAGCTACTTAACTCATTCTTTGCATCAGTCTTCACACAAAAAGAAACTATAGCCCAACCTACCAAAAACATAACTATAAAAGACAGAATAGAAATAAAAACTAAAATAAGCAAGAAAATGGTAAGAGAACACCTGTCTGACCTTGATGAATATAAATCACCTGGACCTGATGGATTACATCCCAGAGTTCTAAAGGAGCTGGCAGATCTCAGAACCATTGTACCATAACTTTAAAAATTCCTGGAACACTGGGCAACTACCAGAGGATTGGAAAAGAGCTAATGTGGTTCCCATCTTCAAAAAAAAAAAAAAAAAAAAAGGGGGGGGGAACCAGACCCAGGAAACTACAGACCAATCAGCCTAACATTAATACCTGGGATGATACTGGAAAAGATGATCAAAAAACAGATCTGCAAACATCTAGAAACAAAGTTATAACTAAAAGCCAGCATGGGTTTGTTAAAAACAGATCATGCCAAATCAATCTTATTTCATTCTTTGACAAAGTGTCTAAATTAGTAGACCAGCGAAATACTGTGGACATAGTACATTTAGACTTCAGGAAGGGATTTGACAAAGTAGACCACAACCTACTTCTTGGTAAACTAGAAAAATGTGGAATAGACAACATCACCACCAGATGGATTTGTAACTGTCTGACAAACCGTAGTCAATGAGGAGTCCTCAATGGTACTAAATTCACATGGAGAGAAGTAAGCAGTGGGTTACCATAAGGCTGTCTTAGGCCCAGTACTCTTCAATATCTTCATAAATGACTTAGATGAGGGAATAGAAGAGGAACTCATCAAATTTGCAAATGACACTAAACTGGCAGGAATAGCCAACACCCCAGAAGACAAGCTCAGGATCCAAAAAGAACTTGACAGACTTGAACAATGGGCCCTATCCAACAAAATGAAATTATGGGAAATCAGAAAACTGGATTGAGTTTAGCAGTGGCAATGCTAATCCTGTGTTGAGCAAACAACCAGAGACTAGAAGTCCATGTTTTTCTTCTGCCCCCACCCCCATGACTTATATACTCCATGAAAGATGTGCATGTTGGATGAGAAGGATATTCCAAACAGCAGGAGCACCAAGGAAAAGACATTAAAAAGTGTGAAGATTGTAAGACTGGGATAATACAGTACTGTATAACACTGACTTGTTTATTCAACTGGTCCATTTTCTGGATTCGATTGATGTAAACAAGCTGAGCTCCCGCAACACCCTAGCCAGAAACGAAACAAAACAAACCATCCCTAACCAAGGGTTCGAGTGCAGCATACAGCTCTTTAAAAACCCCACCGGATTAAACGTATTGCACCAATTCTGAAGACCAAAGAAATTGTGACAGAATCGCGGACTGCAGTTAAAAGATTTTAGGGGCTGAAAGAAAGTACATTCTTTGGGTTGGAGGCGGCGCCCTCTCTGCTACAAAAGTGAATGTGAGAGTGTACGTTTCCGGACTGGGAAACGCGTGTGTGCCCAGTCGATGGCACTGCTTATGGGCCGAAGGTATAGTATGCGACTTGGGTTGCGCGCTTTGCAGAGGGGCTGACGGGGAAGCTGCGCCCCTCAATGGGGTGCGGTTGGCACACGTGGCGCTCCTAAAAAAGAGAAAGCGGGCAGCGGGCGGTTGCTTGCAGCTGTCAAATAGCTCCCTCCACTTCTCTATCTGCATGAAGCACCGCAGAGGCTATGGTTAGGGGAGTTTCGGCTAGTCGAACCAGCCCCCGCTTTCGTGCGGCAACGGAGGCGGTCATGGGCGAAAGAGAGGGAGGGAGGCGGGTCGCGAAGGCAGGAAGGGCTGTGGCTGGAACCGAGGCTGTGACGAGGCAGGGCTGTGGGACGGAGTGAGGCCCGGAAAGCAAGGAGGATCGTGACTGAGGAGCCGAGCTGGGCGGTACCGTGCCGGCCCAGGTAAGAGACCGGAATCGTAGGTTCAGGAAGTGAAAAGGGCGACGGAAAACAAACCCATGCCACTTGCTTGTAGTGGGAACCAGATATCCTGCGATGGAGAGGGGTGTACATTTCCTTTTTTCCCGTCAATACATTAAAAGGTGCCTTATGAGCGGAACCTGAGAAGGCCGTTTAGCGTATTAATATTTTAGTTCAGGCACGTACAAAGCTTTTTTTTAAACCTGGAAACAGTTAACACGCGCAAGCGCGGCAAACCCGTGTTTTCTCGTATGTGTGTGTCACTAAAGTACGTATGGCAGCAATCTTAACGCGATTGGCTCCCTGTGTGTATACTCAAATGTTGGTAAATATTTGCCACTGACATGTGCAGGGTGTTATGAACGAGATAAGGGTTGCCCTGTTTTGTTACAGAAGGTATTTGGGACAGCAGAATTAACGGGGTGTGTTTCACAAAGGAGTTGTATATCTCTGACCCTACACTTGAAGGTCTAATCTGCCACCAGTGGGACAGGAAAAATGTTGTTTATGAAATCCACGAATTAATTTCTAAAGTGGCCCTAGCCTGGGCCGATTTGGGGCAATGTGCTTTCTGGGTTCCGCCTACAAACACACACTCGGCACCACCTTTTCAAAGAAAGGAGAAGCTAGTTAGCCGCCAACTGCAGGCAATGACAAAGTCCAGTGGTGTTTTAAAAATATAAGATGTGCATAGTACTGAATTTGGAGGCCTTTTGGGCTAGGCTGCCATGCATCTTTGGTCCATCCGTAGAGGCAACACTATCAGTAAGAACTAAACTGCATCTTCATCCTGGTTCATCCAAGCTGGGAATAAACATGGCAACTGCTTTGGGAAGAAGGTTGTAGTTTATTGGAGAGGAGAGCCAGACAGGAAGATGGCTCTGGCAGAAAAGAGAGAGAACACATGTAGGGAGTGGGTTTTTTATACCCTCTGAAGCCTTTTGTTTTGAGTTGTTTCCTGTTCCTGTGGCATGAACTTTGAACCGAGTCTGAGTGTGCTTTTCTGGGCCTTGGTATCTGTGGTTTAACCCTATTATGTCCCAAAGGTCATATCCTGCTTCCCTGGGGCTGGGCTAATGACTCTTAGAGTTTGGGTGAGGTATGCAGATTTTAGGTCTTTGTCTTCTTAATCTTCTAGCTCCAACTTTCCTGAATGGTCTGCATCTGCATTTCTATAGAGCTGGTTTCTGCTTGGGGGAGGCAGACTTGGGGCTATTAAGAAAACTGGGCATGCTTTCCTGCCTCTTCAAGATCCTGAGGAAATATATTTTTTTTCTGCCCTTTTAATATTTCCTTCTCTGGGGGGTGGGTGACTTCCCACAATCCCTTCTTTGTGCCATAATGGTGTGGATGACACACTTTTACTGGCACAAGATTAAAATTGATCTGATCAGGGATACTTGGTAGACAAGCTTTTAAACTGTTAAGCCACAAAAAAAGAAGACACTAATGGAGGCAAGCAGAAAAAGATCCCTGCTCCTAAAAGGAGAGCTTCCAACCCATAAAGTTCTAAAAGTCAGGGCAAAAATTTTGTTAGGTGGAAGAGAAATGTATAGTTTCCAATATTCTGTGCCAATTATTTTCAAATGTTGGATGTCACTTTGAGCTTCCAGTCAGGTTTGCACATTCCTCCCAAAATTCTTCACAGCCATGGTTTGCCTTAGTACATAACCACTGGCTGCCCATTTTCAAGGGTTGTTTCCTGCCTTAGCTCTTAGTTCAGTGCATCCAGGTTTGTAATGTCCAATTGAGGTTAGCCAGTATGCAAGCCAGCTATCAAATTTTCTTTAAATTGCACATAGTGAGCTCTAGGACTTCCAATCTGAGTCCACCAGTGCAAGATATTCAGGGCTGAGGTTTGGGGATCTCTTTCCTGCTACTTCCTTAGTCAGGGCATACGAATTGCAAATTGCCTGAGGGGGCCTGGTTCCCTCCCCCTTGGAATTTTGCTGGAAGTTGTGCATGCAAAGCTTTGGTGCAATAGAGCAAAAATCAGCCTGGGGAACTTTACTGAAGGTAGGTGGAAGAGACTCAGTGTGATTATGAATGGTGTGTGTGTGTGTGTGTGCAGCTACTAATACAAACAGGCAATACAAACATTCTGGATAAATTTTCCCTTCCACCAGACAGAAGTCCAAGGTGTTCAGTACTTGCTGTGCCAACTATTCCCAAATGCCATCACTCCATGAATCCATTCAACTGGCTTGTTACAGTACAAATGGGGCAAGAAAGAAAACTTTACAATGACTTTCCACCCTCCCCCCATAGTCTTTCTAATTTTTTTTACTGAGGCTTCACATGGGACCAGTGGCTCCAGGATTCCTTCCTTCCTCTGCAGTTTTTCACAGGCATCTGGGGGAATGGTAGGACTTGGGAAGATGTTCCACTCAGGTTGCATGGTGGCTTTTTAGTGAATGGCTGGATTCAAAACTCAATTCCATGGCTCAAATGGATGGAGGCAGCGTCTGGGTCAGTGTGCTCTGCTTCCAAAGGTTGGGGTATCTATGCAGGGCTGAAAGATATAAGAACAAGAGCTTCCCCCCCCTTTCTGGGTGGATTCTCCCAGGAGAGGCAGACAAAAGGTATGGAGAACAAAGGACAAGAAAAGGAGATGTACATGAGGGTGAGGGGGGTAGCTTGCAGGCAGAGTTTGAAAAGGCATTAATATTGCAGTGGTCAAAGAAACAGATAGGCAGACCAATGAGGTCAATCACAGATGAGGACAAAAGAAAGGGTGGATTCTGGTAAGAGAACAACAAAATGAAATTTTTCACTTCTGAACTTGAACATTTGCAACATGTTAATGCTGGGCAGCTTGAGAATGCTGAAAGCTCCAAATAATTTTAAAAGCCTAATATTTTAAGGTGTGCAATTTGCCAGGGGCAGGAGAATCTACCCTTAACATTTATTCTAAAATAGACCACATTATTTTAGAGATTGGAAAATGTTTATATGTTCCAGGATTAGCTTCATAGTAGTTTCACCAATTAGTGATAGGATAAGAAAAGTAACTTAAGAAGATTATTTCCCCACATAAGCAAACTTGAGCTTTAGGAGGCTCTTGTAGCTAGACACACATTTTTCAGGAAAAGGATAGATAGATAAAAACACATACAGTAAATGCAAGTGAAACTTTTCCAACAGATAAACTTAAAACAATCCCTCCTGGTAACTTTGGGCTGTTCTTAAGAGTACAGAGAGAGAAAGGGGAAAACAAACAAACAAACAAACACATTTTTCTTCACTCTGTTGGCCAGACAAACAGAGTGAGGGTATTTCATTTTTTGGTGGCTTATTTTAAGCAGAATTTCTAGCAGAATTTTAAAAGTCTTTTATCTTTGGGTTAAAACAATAAACAGTCACATTTACCTCACACACAAAGACTTGGATACACATATATACACAAAGACAAGGAAAACAGAAAGGGAAACAGAAGTCTTAGTTTTACACATCCTAGTCATTCCCACCATAAATCTCAGATAACTCAAATTAGGGAAGGCACAAATCTTAAACATACCACGTGGTTGCATAGAGAGAGAGAGAGAAAGAAAGAGAGAGAGAATCACTATTTCTTATTTTCCCTTTAAGTACCTTTATTTAGCCAAATTGGTTTCCCAGCAAAACCCTGAGCAAAGCCCATTTCTTACATATTTCTCTTGCTCTTCGTTTTGAGCAAATCTCCTAGGGGGGGTCCCAATTGTCACCTTTGAACTGCTGCTTCCCATGCTCCCTCTCAGATGTGGGGCTCATTTTGGCTCAGTCAGGTACAAAAGGAAAAAAAAACCCTGGTTTTTCGGACGAAAAAGCGTCCGGGGAGGACTTCGGTTCCCTGACGAAGTACCCTTACCTCCTTCCCTGGGAACTATTTGTCACGGTTTTTGGATTCCTCATTAGTCCGGGAGGACCTGCGCCTTTTTGAAAGGCGATGAGTACTGACCCCTCCTCTTCTGTCACAGTTTTTCAGACCCCTTGTGTGTCTGGGAGGACCTGCGCTTGTTTTTTTCCAAGTGATGAGTACTGACCCCTCCTTTTCTGTCACGGTTTTCAGACCCCTTGTGTGTCTGGGAGAACCTCCGCTTTTTGGAAAGCGATGAGTACTGACCCCTTCTGTTCTGACCCCCCCTCACCTTCTGAACAGGGCTTTGCTTACAGGGCCTTACCAGCTGGTTGCCCAAATCCAATTCACTCATTCAATCATTCCATTCCATTTTCACACAGCCTCTCCCTTTTCCCTAACGAAAGGTCCTACACTCTGGCCAAACCCCCATGCTTTCCAGGGTCTGCCACTTGAACAGATCCTTTCTGCGGCTAGGAAAGACCAGAGGGAGCAAAATCCAACTGTGATTGGGAAAAAAAGGGTCTTCTCACTCACACACACATACACACATTTCCTTTGTTCCCCTGGGCTTTAAAGTTAAAATTTAGAGGTACTCACCTTCACCTTCTTTTCAAAGCAGCACTTGAGCTCAAACCCAAAACTCCCTTTACTACCCTGGCTCCACGTGGGCAGGGCCTGGGAAACCCATCTAAAGACGCAAGGGGGTCTGCTGCCGGCAAGATGGGGCTTACCAGTCTCAATCCATTGGAGAGGTTAGCTTGGAGTCCCATTCTGGTGTGCCAAATTGTTGGAAGAAAAGTCTTCATCCTGATTCATCCAAGCTGGGAATAAACATGGCAACTGCTTTGGGAAGAAGGTTGTAGTTTATTGGAGAGGAGAGCCAGACAGGAAGATGGCTCTGGCAGAAAAGAGAGAGAACACATTGGGAGCAATTTAATATGTTAATAGCAGATCAGACGACAACTAGTTTAAAGTACATGAAATATAATACATTTTCTAATGCAAATAAACCAGGAAGGTGGTTGGCCTATCAACTACGAAAGAAGCAGAAGTCAAGAATTATAGAGAAAATAGATTATAATGGTAAAATGACATCTCAACAAAACATGGTTAAAAAGAGTTTTTTTGGAGTTTTATTCTAAGTTATATGCTTCTGAAAAAATACAACTTGAACAAATAGATGATTATTTACAGCAGGCACATTTTCCTAGATTGTCAGATAATCAAAGGGAAAAATGAATTGCTTAATTACATTGGAGGAGATTAAGGGGGCAATTAAGCAACTAAAACTTGGTAAGGCACCAGGTACAGATGGATTTACAGCAATTTATTATAAGATGTTATTTGAAGAAATGATAGAACCGCTAAGGGAATTGTTTAATAGTATTTTGTTGGGTGAAGAGATACCTCCTTCTTGGAGAACTGCTTTTATATCTTTAATACCAAAGGAGGGTCAGGACTTGACTCAACCTAAGAATTATAGACCTATATCTTTATTGAACACAGATTATAAGATTTTTTCAAAAATACTGGCAAATAGATTAATGCAAGTGTTGAGCCAATTGATTCATACGGATCAATCTGGATTTATAACTGGAAGATACATGAAATATAATGTAAGACAAATTATTAACTTAATTGAATATTTGGATAAGAACAATCAAATTCCTGCTGCTTTTATATTTTTAGATGCTGAAAAAGCATTTGATCAATTAGATTGGGGGAGTTTGTTTCAAGTTATAGACAGAATGAATTTTGGGGAAAAAATTTTGTCCGCCCTTAAGGCTATTTATCAGCAGCAGTCAGCACAGATTATAGTTAATGGGGGGATAACAGAAGCATTTAAAATTGAAAAAGGAACTAGACAAGGATGTCCATTATCTCCATTGTTATTTGTGTTAACAATGGAGATTTTGTTAATTAAAATTCGAGAGTCTTCTATAATAAAAGGAATTAAGGTTAATAAGATTGATTATAGATTAAGAGCTTTTGCAGATGACTTAGTGTTAACATTAACTCAGCCAGTAGAATCGGTAATTGACTTGGTTGAAATCATTGCACAATATGGGAAGGTTTCTGGTTTTAAGGTTAACTGTAATAAGACTAAAATATTACCGAAAAATATGTCTATGAATGATAAAGATATGTTAGTTACGCTTACAGGTTTTGAAATGGTTAAAAAGGTAAAATATTTGGGAGTTTACATTACAGCTTCTAATGTTAAATTGTGTAAGAATAATTATGAGCTTTTATGGGTTAAGATTCAAAAAGATTTAAATGATTGGAAAAAATTGCAATTATCTTTGCTGGGGAGAATTTCAGCAGTAAAAATGAATATTCTTCCAAAGTTTCTTTTTTTGTTTCAAATGATCCCTATTTTAAAAAAAGATGCTAATTTGGAGGACTGGCAGAAGGGTATTAATAAGTTTATTTGGGCGGGCAAGAAGCCAAGAGTCAAGTTTAAGATTATGCAAGATATAAGGGAACGAGGAGGACTTAAAGCCCCTAATTTAAAATTGTATTATGATGCGGTGGTTTTGACATGGATTAGTGATTGGTTAAATTTAACAAATAAGAATATACTTTCTCTTGAAGGATGGGATCTATTATTTGGATGGCAGGCATATTTAATTTATGATAAAAAGGTAGATACAAATTTTAAGGTCCATATCTTAAGGAGTGCTCTATTGAGAGTTTGGAAGAAATATTACTATAAATTAAATTACAAAATTCCTATCTGGGCAACTCCAGGACAGGTATTAGAGGGGATAGCTAGGGGGGTTAACTTGGATAAAGTTTCTTATAAGGAATTACTTCGTCCGGTAGGACAAGACTGGCAGTTTAAATCTTTAGTAGATTTGAAACAAGAAAATATTGAATATTCTTGGTTTTATTATAATCAATTGTTAATGAGGTGGCGTATGGATCAAAAAGTCGGTATTACTTTACAGGATGCAAATTTGATGAAACAGATTAAAGATCAATCTCAAGCTCATATTAAAATAATTTATAATGTATTGATTGAATTGGATTCAGAAACAGAATTGGTTAAGGATTGTATGATAAAATGGGCGCAAAATATACAAGAACCAATTTTATTGGACACATGGGAGATAATTTGGGTTAGAAATGTAAAATGTACTCAAGCTCAAAATTTAAGGGAAAATTTTTATAAAATGTTTTATAGGGGGCATCTGGATCCTCAAAAATTGTCTTGCATGTATCCTAATTTACAACCTAAGTGTTGGAGATGTGGAAATTTAGATGCAACTTATTTTCATATTTGGTGGACATGTAGGGAAGTTAAAGCATTTTGGATTAAGATATGGTGGAATATTCAAAATATTTTTAAGAAAAAGATAAAGTTTAAGCCGCAGATATTTTTGTTGGGTATTATGGAAGACTTGGATGTAAAAGAAATGGAACTGATGTTGAACTTTATAACTGCTGCAAGACTACTAGTAGCTCAATATTGGAAAACGGAACGTTTACCCACTATAGAAGAATGGTCATTTAAAGTTTCGAACTTAGCAGAAATGGCCAAGATTTCCGCTTATGTGAAGGACTATTCACAAGAAAGATATATTTTGGTTTGGAGAAGATGGATAGATTATATTGAGCGCAAATATGGGACCAAAAAATATCATTTGGTTTTTGAGTGAATTTTAGAGTATTATTGTTGTATAAAGGTTAGAATAGTTTATTTAGTACTATTTTTAA
>NW_015391541.1:18106-34048 GCF_001527695.2 Protobothrops mucrosquamatus
ACTGAATATAGGTATAGATTTAGTATCAGATTACACTGAGCATCCAGTAAAATAAATAGATGTACCTATGAGCACTGAAAATGCAAATACTTACATCCCCAGTCTATCTCCTGAAATAGCTGATGTACACAAATGCCTTGTGTCCCAGATACTGGAACATCTAAAACAATACCATTCATATGCTTTTTTTCCTTCTATCATAATAGTGGGCATTTTAGTATTATGTAAGTGCTTTATAGTTGGAGATTTTGCATGCAAGTATTGAATGAAAAATAGATTTTCTCTTAAATTGGCAATTCTTTTGACACATTTCAATCTATAGCAACTACACTTTTTCTTCTTTTTCCTCCTTTATTTCCCCATAATTTTCATTTTCCTTTGTATTTAATATCCTGATAAACTAAAAAATGATGAAAAATAAACATTTTCATTTGATTTTGCTTTGTCCAAAAACATTTATACAATTGCCTCTTTATTAACAGTTTGTAAGATTGTTTTTTTCCCTTCCCTTTTTAATATAGAAAAATATGTTTCTGTGTAAATTATGCACTCACATACACTATGACTTATAGGGGTTAAGGTGCTGTAGTAGGAGTGGGAAGACACAGGGTCTAGTCCTTCCATAGGCACAGAAGGAAGCTGGGTGACATTGTATCAGTAATTCTTTTCCTGCCCTAATCATTGTCAGGTTCTCCAACAAGATAGATGTTTGTGCGGGTAAGAATATCAACCTTGCTTTCAAGCAAAATCAAGCTTTTAATAGTGAGTGCCATACCAAGTGCACTAATCAAACAGGTGGTAAGGAAGTAGGGGAACTCAGGCATCACACAGGTATGTAGAAAGAAAGCACAGGGTCAGTCATAAAGGACTCAAATGTCTATAAACCAACGCACAGAGTATGAGCAATAAAGAGGGTGAATTAGAAATTCAGGTAAATGAGGGTAGATATGATATTGTTGCCATTACAGAAACATGGTGGGATGAAACCCACAAATGGAACATACAGCTAGAGGGATTTAAATCATTTAAAAGAAACAGACCAAATAAAAGAGGCGGTGGAGTTGCTCTCTCTATAAGAAATAACTACATCTCTACAGAAATTGAGCACAACAATGACAAAAACTGTCTTGAATACATTTGGGTCAATATAAAAGGGGGGGGGGAAATGACATTGCCATAGGTGTATACTATAGGCCACCCAACCAAACAGAGGAAATAGATGAACTTTTTGCTTGTCAGCTATCTAAGGTATGTAGGAAGCACATCACAATAGTAATGGGGACTTTAATTACCCTGACATCAACTGGGAGACAAACTCTGCACCAAGTGGAAGATCAAACAGATTCCTGAAAAACCTAGCAAACAACTTTGTCTCCCAAAAAGTAGAAAAAGGAACTAGGGAATTACCCATATTGGACTTAATTCTCACTAACAGAGATGAAATGATAGAAGGTGTTGAAGCTACAGGAACCTTGGGGGGGAGTGATCATGCAATATTGGAATTCAACATTATGGAAACACAAGCAGTAGAACATAGTCAAACTAGAATCTTGAACTTTAAGAGAGCTAATTTCAATAAACTTAGAGCTTGGAAAGGATTCCATGGATGAGAATCCTCATGGGGAAAACAACTCAAGAAGCTTGGGAAATTTTGAAAAGTGAGATTATAAAAGCCCAGTCTAGCACAATACCAACGAAGAAGAAAAATAACAGCTCTCAAAAACCCATCATGGCTGCATAAAGAACTCTCTGATAAATTGAAAGACAAAAAGGACAAGTATAAAAAGTGGAAAGAGGGGCACATAACTAAGGCAGAATATTAGCAAATAGCCTGAGCCTGCAAAGATGAAGTGAGGAAAGCTAAAGCTCAAAATGAACTAAGGTTTATGACAAAAGTCAAAAATAACAAAAAAAAACCTTTTTCAACATGTAAAAAACAAGAAAAAAGTTAAGGAAATGATTGGTCCATTAGTGGGGGAAACTGGCAAGAAGGTGACAAGGAACAGGGAGAAAGCAGAACTACTTAAGTCATTTTTTTGCATACGTCTTTACACAAAGGGAAGAAACAGTGCAACCTATCAAAAACAGTACCGTAAAAAAGATTAGAAACACAAGTTAAAATAGGCAAGAAAATGGTAGGTGAGCACCTGTCCATGCTAGACGAGTTCAAATCACCAGGACCAGATGGATTAGACCCCAAGGTTCTGAAGGAAATGGCAGACGTGATGTCAGAAGCACTGAACCATATCTTTCAAAGATCCTGGAGCACCAGGGAACTACCAGAGGACTGGAAAAGAGCTTATGTAGTTCCCATCTTCAAAAAAGGGGAAAAAATGGATCCAGGAAACTACAACCTATCAGCCTGACCTCAGTAATCAAGCAACGAATCAGTGAACACCTAGAAGCAAATAAAGTCATAACCAAAAGCCAACATGGGTTTGCCAAAAACAAATCATGCCAGACAAATCTTTTTTTTAAAATGTTTTATTAATTTTCTAATATTACATTTGCATATTTGAAAAGCAACGTGGCAGCTGAGTACAATAATTCCATTATATTTAAATATCAATACAAATATCAAAGTATTACAAGTAATTCCCTCTCTTTCCCCTTTAATATCACGGTTAATATCCCCCTTAATACCTGTCACGGTTCCGACTAATGAAACACTTCAAAGAACTTCCAGGCATTTTATCCTAAAAAGTCTTTTTATTCATGTGACAAAATGTCAGCACGGCATGATAAAAGGGATGCTAAGATCTGAAATCTCCACCCACCGAGCAGTTATTTTTGCTAGCATATCCCCTCCCTTATTTTGCTGTCATGATTTACGTTCTCCAATTAGTTTGAAGGGCAAAGGTTCTCTTCCCTTCCCTTTTGCGGGCTTTTCCCTCCTCCCTCATTTTCATCTGAATTAACTCTAAAAGTACCAGACAGTTCTGCATATTTTGTCAAAGCAAGAATATTCAATATTAGCAGCGTTGACATCCGCCCCCCCTTACAAAAAGGACAGATCCTGTAATGTAAACAAAAGCATATGTTAATGACTAGTTTTTGGTTTGTTGGGGTATTTTGCATGAAACCTTTTGACGAGCCTGTCAGCTTTCACCTCACTGGATTTCACCCAGGTGGCTCGGTTAATTGTGTGACAAGAGTCCCTCCCATTAGGGAGCCATCGGCTTGCTCAAACCTCACAGGTTTGGAAAGCTGTTTTGCCCGTATGCCCATTTTCATGGCAAAGGGCAGACTAATAATGCAGCGGGTGCATCCAGAATCAATTAGCACGTTTAAATCCATTTGTGCCCCAGATTTACGGATTATAAATTTGGCGGCCAGTGAAAAAGGCGGGATTTGTCGACTCACCATCGGGTCGTTCTCTCCTTCATCGTCGCTGTCAAAGGAGGGTAGAGCAGGGGCATGTCCACCCGGAGTCTCGGCGTTCTCCTGTGTGGGGGGTGTAATCTGGGCAACAGGTTCCTGCGTGACCCAGTTGGATTTCTCTCTCGTCACCTGCTGGTCAGGTTTCCTTCTCGCTGCTGGTTCCGGTCTGCTCTGTAATCGGGGGTAGGGGACTGGACAGTTTGCTGCTCGATGTCCCTCCTGTCCGCACCAGAAACACTTAATTGATGGGCCTGTAGGTGGCCTGGGTCTCTCAGCCATTGCAGTAGTTGAAGGCTTTTGTGGGGGTGATTGCTGTTCGGGTAGCTATGGTTGCTGCTCAGATTCGTGTGGGGGAGGCTTCTTATAGCGGGCGAGCTGAACGTCTAGCTTCACTGCTGCCTGGTACCATTCTTGCAGCTGATCAGGTACGGCTCGATAGAGGCATGCCTGAGAGAGGTGATCGTCTAATCCCTCAACAAAGTGATGGATTAGGGATTGTTCAGGCCACCCCTCTATTCGACCTGCTATCTTGCGAAATTCCCGCATGTACTCCAGGGCAGGCCTGCCGGCTTGTTTTATTTTGTGGATCTGTTCTCTTGCTTTAAGACCAATAGATGGGTCCTCAAATCTTTCCCTCAGCCCTAGGAGGAAGAGTTGGGGGTCTTCCAATTCGGGGGCTTGCTCATTATATAAATAGTTCAGCCATTCGGATGCTTCTCCCTCTAGGCTGGACGCAATCACATCAACCATGGCCCCTGGGTCCGGGTAGAGATAGGCCTAGCAATTCAAATGAGAGCGCACTTGGTTGAGGAAAAAAACCAGCTTCTCTGGGTCCCCATCGAAGGTTGCCCTGAAAAGTGGTGCAATCATAGGCTGTTGGGGCCCCCACTGTGGCTGTTACTGCTGGCCCCACCCTGGCTGCAGATTTATGCCCAGGGGTTGCACGTTCGGGGGTTGTGGCCAATCTCCCTGCTCTGGTCAGTCTCCCACCAGTTGCTGATCTCCTCGCTTTTGCACCACCCCAAGCTGTTGCAAGGCCTCTATTAGCTGTGGCATGCTGAGATGCTGCTGATTATCTACGTGTGGGGGGTGCCAATCTGCCTATTGCTGCATCGGCCTCAGTCTGGGATTCCCTCTGTCTTCAGGGCTGCAGTTCCTGGCTGGGGGAACCAGGATCTGATCTGCAAGGGAGGGGCTATAGGCTTCTCTCTGCAGGAATCGATTTCTGCTTTTCACATCTGGGGTTTGAAATCTTTCCAGTGACTCACCCAAAGCTTGAGTAGCAGGCCATTTGTTAGCTCTGTACCATTCTGCTTTTGAAGTCTTTGCTCCCAGCTGGGAGATCTGCCAGAATTCATCTTCCCACAGCATGCTGTCTGTTGTTTCCTCCTCTGGGTTATCAGCAGCTGCTGGGTCTTGAAGCAAACTCACTTTTTTCATGATAGATTTTTCTTCCCTGAATCTTTACCAGCTCCTCTCAAGCTTAGAGACAGCGGATGGAGTTCAGGACCCCAGGTTGGTTGAAAAGGATTTGAGATCTTAGCATGATGTCACGGTTCCGACTAATGAAACACTTCAAAGAACTTCCAGGCATTTTATCCTAAAAAGTCTTTTTATTCATGTGACAAAATGTCAGCACGGCATGATAAAAGGGATGCTAAGATCTGAAATCTCCACCCACCGAGCAGTTATTTTTGCTAGCATTTCCCCTCCCTTATTTTGCTGTCATGATTTACGTTCTCCAATTAGTTTGAAGGGCAAAGGTTCTCTTCCCTTCCCTTTCGCGGGCTTTTCCCTCCTCCTCATTTTCATCTGAATTAACTCTAAAAGTACCAGACAGTTCTGCATATTTTGTCAAAGCAAGAATATTCAATATTAGCAGCGTTGACAATATACTGTCTCATATTCAAACCAACACAATTCTTATTCTATCAATCAAACAGAAAATAACTTTCTAGCATTCATCAATAATCTTCAGTTTATATATATCTTAATAAATGTAACATTCCATCTTTTAGACCAGGTGTAGTCAACCTTGGCTCTTTTATGACTCATGGACTTCAACTCCCAGAGCTGGCTCAGGAATTCTGGGAATTGAAGTCCACGAGTCATAAAAGAGCCAAGGTTGACTACCCCTGTTTTAGACAGTCAACGACCTAATAAATTTTTCTTAATTTTAATTTTCCATTAATATTTTAAATTTAATGTTTAATCTTTTTCATTTCCAAATTTTAAATGACCCCAATTTCTATCACAGTTCCCCCACAGTCTAAAGTTCCAGATACACCTCTGATCTATACATGATTCTCACCATCTGCATCAACCAATTAATAATACGAAGTAATATTCTTATTTTTCTAGTAATTCTCCAGTATCTTAAAATCTCAAATTTAATAGCCAAGTTTTCTTTTATTTCCACACTTAGTATTTCCTCTTTTTTTCCTCTTTATGTCTCCTATCTCATATTTGAGACTAATAATTTTTTAACCTATTAACATTTATACCACAAACCAATGTACAAATTTAATTATTAGTATTTTACTTCCAAGTTTTACTTAACCAAAATTTTTCTTTGTCTCGACTCATAACAATATCTTGAATTCAAACCTTAATTGTTTTTAAACATTCAATCTTTTAGCCAATCAGTGACCTAATAAGGTTTTCCCCGTTTTAGTTTTCCCTTAATATTTAAATTTAACGCTTAATATTTATTTTTCCAGATTTCTGATTAACCACAATTCCTTTATCACAATTCCTCACACAATCTAATGTTTAAGATACACATCTTATATATAGATTCTTACCCTCTACCTTAACAAATTAATAAAACAATATAATATTCTTATTTTAATATTCTACTTCTTAATTTTACACAACCAAAGTTTTCTTTATCTCAAGTAGCTACAATATCTTATATTCAGGATACATGATTTATCTATTTGCGTATATTCTATTTTAAATCTCATGTGTAAATCAAAACCCCAGTCCTTTTCAGTCTTATTCTAGCGTTCTTTCTTTGCCAAATCATCTTTCGTGTTTTTGCTTTTAAGTCATCAAGCAGATCTCCTTGTGTTGTTGTGACTATTGTTTGATATTGAAAAAAACATCCAATTGGCTTTTTTTTAAGAGGACTAGCTGATCTAACAGGTCGTCTCCTTGTTTTTCCATCTCAACGTGGTTGTCCCAAAGTGTTTATCTTCTCTTTCATCTGTTTTTCTTTTTGATCTTCAAGTTCCTTCTGATTTATAAGAAAAGTCCTTTCCTTTTTCTCTATTATCAATTTATTTTCTGTATCTTCCATTATCTGTATTTGTTGAGTGATTGAGTCTTCTATCATAGCATTTAATTGTTCCACTTTCTCTATAGAATTCTGTATAAATTATTCTTTAGTTGAAGTCATAATTTGAGTTTGCATATCCAGGCTGCTTTCTTGTTTTTTCCTGCCATTTCTTATTTCATCACCAGTTGTAAGAAGGGTTTGGACAATCGCTTTTAACATACAAAGAGTTTGTTCCTGTTCTTCCTCTGTAGGAAAAGTCCATTCTTGTTCTTCTTCTATTGTAGTATATTGAACTAAAAGCTTACAGTCAGAAAGTCCACTAAGTGAAGAGCAGAGCTGAGTTTCTTGCAGCTGGTGTTTCAAGGTTGCTTATATCTTATCTATTTTCTAAGCTGTCAACAAGTCTCTCTTAGGGAGTAACAGGTTGCAATCTCAGGTTTAGCCACCAGATGTCACCCCAGAGTTGTTTTGATCTTTTCAGTTTTTTTCTTCTATTTTAAAAGAAAAAACCCAGATCTTCAGTAAAAATAGAGAATAAAAATCAGAGAAAAATAAAGAATAGAAAATTACAAATCTTGTAATCCACCAATTTTAGGAAGTAGAGTTCCAATTAGGATCCCAGTATTTTTTCAACGTTTTAAGCTCCCCTGGGTAGTCAATCACTGCTGTTTCTGGAGGGAGGGCTAAAATCTCCCTTCCCTCACCACAGGGGGGAAAGTACTTTAGCAGCTTATGCAGGTAAGTAAGTAATTAGGATGTAAGAGAGGTAGATCTCACCCAGACTCTTCCATGCTGCTTTAGAGTTGCCAGATGGGAGGTGTGACTTCAGCTGTCTGCAGTCTTGTGACGGACCATATCTCTATGGTCGGTCTTTCGTTCACCAGTTTGGAGGGATTCGCTGGCTCTAGTGGGAGAGTTGCCGCTCTCCCGCGATCCAGCGAGGGCCCCTACTTGCTGGTCACCTCTACGGGGCAACTTTCAACCCTTTCCAGAATCCCCCAGCGATGCGAAACTAGACGGGGAAGACGAGAGTCATCCGAGCGTCCATGGTGGCCGCACGGCAAACCGGAAGTCCATGCCAGACAAATCTTACTGCATTCTTTGACCAGGTGACAAAATTAGTGGACCAGAGGAATGTTGTGGATATAATTTACTTTCACTTCGGTAAGGCATTTGATAAAGTAGACCACAACCTACAGTACTACTTGATAAGATAGAAAAATGTGGGTTAGGCAGCACCACCACCACACGGATTTGTAGCTGGCTGACCGGCTGTATTCAGCGTGTGGTCGTCAATGGAACTGCATCTACATGGAGGGAAGTATAGTATGCAGTGGAGCACCCCAAGGCTCTGTTTTAGGCCCAGTGCTCTTCAACATCTTCATCAATGATTTGGATGAGGTGATAGATGGGGAACTCATCAAATTTTCAGACGACATCAAGCTGGCAGGAATAGCCAACACTCTAGAACATAGGCTTAAGATCCAGAAGGATCTGGACAGACTTCAACATTGGGTGCTATCTAACAAAACAAAATTCAATGGTGAAAAAAGTAAGTTTCTACACTTAGGCAAGAAAAACCAAATGCACAGGTATAGTATAGCTCAGTGGTGGCAAACGTATGGCACACGTGCCAGAGGCGGCACGCAGAGCCCTCTCTGTGGGCACGCACCATCGCCCCAGCACACGTGGTCTCTAAAAGTTCACCATCACTGGCCTAAGGCCAGCCAGCCCGGAGCCGCCGTTGGGGAGGTGCCCCCTCCCCCCGTAGCAGTGCAGCTGCGCCTCGCTTATGGGCGGGCAGGGTGGGGCCTCGCGGAAGAGGAGGAGCTCATCCCTCCGTGATAAGCTGCAGCTGCGCTTGGCAGGCAACCTGTAGGAGCCCGACCCCGTCGCGCTGGCCATGTGGTTGCAGTTCGCTCCGCTGTGCCTGCTGCTCCAGCGGCGCCTCCAAACGGCCACCATCCTCCAGTAGGTCTTCTTCCTGGCACTGGGTGAGGACGGGACGATGCCGGCGGTGGCAAACTTGGCTGTGTCCCAGCCGCGGGGGAGGTCACAGGAGAGGCAGCACTGGCCAGCGGTCATGGCCAGTGTGGGGCGGTGGGACTGGTGGGCACAGGCGGCTGATCTCCACCCAAAGCCCTGACTCATAGGAATGGATGGAAAATATCCGGCGGCAAGAAGGGAAATCGAAAGAGATGGTGGACAGCGCCCTGCAAGCAGCGCGTGAAAGGAGGAAGAGGCTGGATCCACAAAGACGCCGGTTTAAGAAAAGGCAGGAGGCTGAGACAATGGCGAGCAAATGATGGGCTCAGGAAGATGCGTGACCTTTACGATAATTGACTCATTTGTTCCTACGAGCGGCGGCTGCAACCCGATCGTGGCACTGAAACTGCGGAGCACTCTCCTCCTAAGATCAGCACCTCCCTGGCGCTGTCCTAGCTCCGAGCGCAGCAGCTCGGGGCCGAGAGAGCTAATGATCACCGCCAAACCCATCGAAGAGGCAGGGCTGGGACAAACACGTTACTTTGAGCTATGGGGCGAGAATTAGAGTGGAGAGAGGCTGCCCGGAGGGGCAGAGGGGGAGGGAGGTGGGAGGCCTCTCCTTGGCACTGCTCGCCTGAAATCGGATTAGGACGGGCGGAGTGGAGAACAGCGAGCCTGCAACCAGCCGGCGCCGCTTGTTGCTTTTTCCCGGAGGGAGGGCTGTCCCCTGTTTATAGTCCTCCATGCTCTGCTGGGGGCTTCCTGATACAAGCCGCGGAAGGCACCAACAAAGCCTTGTGCACTGCAATCCCTTGAAATGATTCGCACCGTGCAAGTGAAAGCTGTAGATTGCAAGATCGGGGGGGGGGGCAGTATTCAGCCTGGTGGGAGACTTGATGATTAGTACTTGGTTCATCCTCTGGAAAGGACCTTCTCAGGATGTGCAGCGTGCCTTCTAGTAATAACCATTACTCCAAAGAGCCCGAGGTGGGGGCGGGCAGGTAGTTACGGCACCCGACTTGGCTCTTGCAGGCAGTGGCTTGCCTTGCTTTGCGTGGGGCTTCCTTCCCAAACCCCGACTGCTTCAGCCATGCAGGGCGCCACCACTTCCTCTCAGCTGGGGCTGTCTGCGCGTGGGAGCAGCCGGAGCGGCGGGCTCCTGAGCATGTTCAGAGTGCCACAGCTGCTGCTGCTCGGGCTGGTGAGGTGGAGGGGAGGGTCACCCGCTGCCTCTCTCATAGCCCAGTGCTACCTGGGGCTTTACCTGGTGCTGCTGCTCAGGGACGGCTGGCTGCTGGCGCTCAGCTATGTGGCCTGGCTCTACCTGGACTGGGAGACGCCATCTCACGGGGGGCACCACTCCGCCTGGGCCGTCTGGCGATACTTCTGGGACTATTTCCCCATCACGGTGAGCAGAGGAACAGAGAACCACCCAAGCACGGTGGGGGTCGCCCTCCTTTAAGTACACGGCCTAAACCTCATCTTTTCCACCATTGTCAAGCCGGTTTTGCTGCATAGCCCCCTTCCACAAATGCCATCCTTTCTGTGCCCCCTCGGTCAGAAAGTGTCAGCCCTTTTCAGACTTTTATTTTTATTTTAAGCTTTTATTATCCCCTGCCTGCTGCAGCTGACTCTGGTCCCCATCTTCCAGGAAGGAGCCGCTCCCCCGCCCCCATTGACACCGCCCAAACTGCATGCGCCCCTTTCACTGCACGGGGCTACTGTTGTTGCTGCCGCTGTTGATAACCACTCCATGCACACATGCATGCATCGGCCAGCCTACTGCTTCCATGTCTCCATTGCTAGGCCACCGGTCCCGCCCCCCTGTCGCAGTCTAAATGGAAGCAGGGTGTTTGGCGCCTTGAGAGCAGAGGGCGGGGCTGGAAAAGCCCCGGCCAGGTGGGGGAGTACGCACGTGCTCTTCTTCTTGAGTTTCTCTCCGAATGCTCATGCTTCCACGTTGCCAGACCACGTGTGAATTCACACGCGGGCTCATCTCAGGAGAGGCATTGCCCACACAGGAGGTTGGAAAGTTTAGTCAATGGCACCTCCGCCCTGCCTCGCCTTGCCTCACCCCACAGGACGAGCCTCCTGCCCTTCGCCCCACCCGCTAGAGACCCCCTGGATCTCCCCCAACCCTGCTCGGCCCCCACAGGCGTACTTTCCCACGAGCAACATCGAGGTGGCCATGCCCACCCAATCTACTGTGACCACCGTAGCCACGCCCACCCAATGGGCCATGCCCACCCGGCACCTGGTGATAAATAAGTGGGTTTTGGGTTGCAGTTTGGGCACTCGGTCTCTAAAAGGTTCGCCATCACTGCCCTAGTGCCTATTCGGCTTTTATATTAAAAAGGGAGGATTGAAGGGACTTTATTGTGCTTATGATTTTATTATGCTTGAGCTTGATATTAGTGGTGTTATTTTGTAATCATTCTATATATAACTTTGTTCATGTGCAAGCAGCTTTGTAGGTGCCTTATATTGGGAAATTATTTACATAAAAGCAAATGTCTCATACTCTATATATAGGAGATTGTTTACATGAAAGGAGCAAGGTGAGATTCATGGTCTAGGAAATAGGGAGGGGGAAGGTGAGCTAGCCTGGATTGGTGTGTATGAGTCATCACCTTGGAATTTGTTTTGCTGTACTTCTTTACTCCTGGTACAGAGACTTGAGTCTCTTTGTTCTGAAAGGGTATAAAGCTCTCATGTGTGTGCCTTCATCCCTTTAAGCAGCCACAAAAAGGGAGGAGGACACCCGACTCTGTTTTGATCAAAATAAAAGTCGTTTTTTGCTGAAACCTCGGCTCAGGAGTTTCTTTGGCTCTTCAATATACCTGAGTAGCCCAGAGAAATTTGTGAGGTTAAGAGGAGAACCTTACACATGGATTACAAAATCTTTGCTTCAATAATAGCAGAGAGACTGAAAAGATTTTTGATTGAATTTATTCATACAGACCAAAATGGATTTTTACCAAAAAGACAAATAAAAAATAACTTAAGGATTATTTTAGATACATTTGAATACTATGAAATGCTCCCAGGAAAACAAATGGCACTAATTTTCTTAGATGCTCAAAAAGCTTTTGACAATGTAAGTTGGCAATTTATGATACAACAATTAAATTGCATGGACTTTAGAGAAAAGTTTGCCATCGCGGCCCTGGCGGACGCATGGAGGCGAGCTTCGTCTCCAGCATCTGGTTTTATCCCACTGGGGGACCCTGGAAAGGGTCGAAAGTCACCCTGTAGGGGCGATGAGCAAGGAGAGGACCCCCGCTTGATTGCGGAAGGGCGGTAGCCCTTCCGCTTGATCCGGGGCAGCTCTTCAAACCGATGAGGAAAAGACCGCCCATAGCAATATGGCTCGTCACTAAGCTGCTGATAGCCGAAGTCAAACTTACTACCAAGCACTTTGAAAGCAACACGGATGAAACTGGGTGAGATCTTATCTTCTCTTTACCCTAAGTACCTTCTTCCTGTACAAGCTCTTTGAAGTATCTTCCCCCTGTGAGGAGAGAGGGAAGGGAATTTCTATCCCACCCTCTTAGATTAGCGGCGTCTGACTACCCAGGGGAATCAAAGCATTAAAAAGAACAATTTTAATCTAATTGGATTTATATGTTACTGAAACTTGGGGACCAATTTTTTTTCCTATTTTTACTGGAGACCCTTGTTTTTATCTACAAAAAAGAAATAAAATTGGAAAAAGAATTAGAAAAATTCAGGACTTAAAAAACTTTAAATGGCACCGGTGACATCTTCTGGTGAAGCTTGGTATGGCAGTTTGTTATTTCCTAAAAAGAGACTTGGCTCAAAGCCCAGACCTTAGATAAGACTTTCCTGACCTTGGCACCATCTGTGAGAGACTCAACTGTAAGAGAACAGCTGGGCAGTAAAATCGGCCTACTTGAACTGTGAATCTAAACCTTTACTGACTTCTGCTTAACAAACAACTTTTACTAGAAAGACTATTTACAAATACGTGAAAGAGATGGATGAAGACCAGGAAAAGATTCTTTCCATGTTGAAAGCAGTACATGAAACTATTCTTTCAGCTTGTGATAAAATGAGACCTAAAATAAAAGATCAAGACGCCAGCTTAGATGCACAAAGCCAAATTTTGACTACAACCAAAGAACCAACAATGCAGAAGATAACAGAAGAAGTGGGACAATCAAATATTAAGACAGAGCACTCAATTGATCAACAAGTACAGCTGATGGAAAATCCAGACAAGGAAGTGACAACATTGAAAATGGAAATGACTTTCTATACAAATCAGAAGAAATTTGAGAAAAGAACAGATTGAATTGAAGACAAATATATCAGAGCAAACATGGGGGACTGGAATAATAGGGTGACAATTTAACGAATACAAATGGGCTAGTCCTTCCAGAAAACTGGCAATCAAATGGTCTCCTTTAATTCAAATAACATATATAAGAATAGAGGGAGATTTATTTGATGATCTAAAAGCGCTGATATGGAAGCCTAGTTGGCAAAGGAAGAAAGCTAGAATAAGGTTGAAAAAATTGGGTTTTTAATTCATTAGAGGGGATTTTATATTGTCAATTAGAGGGTTAAAGAGAGATGTTGAGATAAAGGGGATTTTGGTTATTAGATTTTAAATAGTTGGAAATCAGTTGAAAATAAGGATTCGATTTGTTTAATATTGAAAAATTAGATCTAAAAGGGAAAAGAAAATTAACTATCATGAATATGTTTGATTTATTGATTAACCCAGGCAATATATATAAATGGTTTTGATTTACTAAAGGGGATATTGTATTATTAAGTAGATGATTTAATATGGTGGGAAATAGATAACTTTTAGGAAATCAAACAAGATTACAGTTAAATAGATAAAATGTGTATTTTGGATATTATAGTTCGTTATGAAGTGAGATAAGGGAAATCTTGATCTTCCTTGCTCTTTCCTCTACCATTTCTGCTGTTATTACTAGTTCTTTCATTTCAACTTCTTATTTATTCTTATCCACCTCTTTTGACCAAGCTGCGTCCTTGTTGTATTTCTTTGTGTTATCCCATATCTGAGCCCAGAACTGCACTCTTTCTTCCTTGTCAGATACTGACTGATTCACTGCAGTTTCTCCNAAAGTCACTGCAAATGTAAGCTTGAAAAACTTGATTTTAAACTAAAAAAAAGAATTTAAAATCCATTAAAATCCATACCCGGAAAGAAAGTGAAAGTTTTCCTTTTGTTAAAAAGAAAGGAATGCATCCGCGGCCATTTTCTTGTCACTTTCACTTATAGCAAGCAAAAAGTCCCAAAAGAATTTTCGAGTTAAAGTCAGTTTTTAACTAAAATAAAAATCCCCTGTCAGATTCTGTCTGTTTCAAAAGTTACTCACAAGCAGCTACAATGTAACAGCCGTGACGGCGACGTCTGGCTTCGCTCCGAAGAACGAAGGCACACCGAGCTGCGGAGAAAAGGCTAGGACTCCGGGGGAATTCTCACCTAAATCCCCCCAGGAATGCTCCTGGGGGGACTAGGGAACTCAACCCCTATCCCAGCCAAACTCACTTTCTCCCCTTCGCCCGGGGAGAAAGTTCCGAGCCGCAAAACAGCTGATCCGCGCTGTTTTGACGGCTTTGACGCAGTCCCGGGCCGGAGGCTCAGGAAAAAGCCCCCGTCGGCGGCGCCTCGCCACAGGAAGTAAGCTAAAAATTTATTGATAAATGTAATAATGATGTTTTTATTGAGTTGATATAATTAGAAATGTACTGGCTTGAATACGAGACAGTAAATGTTAAGGGAAAAAGAGAAGAAACATTTGATGTTGCAACCTGAGATTTGTACTAAAGATTTTGTTATTGAACTATTGATTAACCCAGTCACCACGTTGCTTTTTAAATACTCAAATGTAAAATTGGAAAATTAATACAATATTATAAAAAAGACAATATATGATAAACAAACAGCAAAAGTAATTGTCAATGGGGACTATACAGAGAACTTTAATATAAAGAAAGGCACAAGACAAGGATGTCCACTATCCCCACTGCTATTAAAGTTAAATATTTGGGAATATACTTAACAGCAAGATGTGCAACGATAAAAGAAGATAATTATATAAAATTACTAAATCAAACAAAATTAGATTTGGAAAAATGGAAAAACTTACAACTATCAGTGTTAGGAAGAATAGCCACTGTGAAAATGAATATTTTACCAAAATTCCTTTTTTATTTCAAACAGTACCTATAAAAATAGAGAAAAGGTTTTTTGATTATTTGAATACACTGATCTCGAAATTTATTTGGCAAGGAAGGAAAGCCAGAATTAAACTGAAAATGCTACAAGAAGCTAAAGAAAACAGAGGATTTGGACTACCAGATTGGGTCTTATACTACCAGGCATGTGCTCTTACATGGTTAAAAGAATGGATAACCCTTAGAAACAAAAGGTTGTTATATTTAGAAGGACATGATTTGCAACTTGGATGGCACACATTTTTATGGTATGAAAAGAATAAAACCCATAGATATTTCCAAAACCACTACATAAGAAACACATTATTATTTGTATGGGAAAAGATAAAACCAAAAATCTATACGAAAATCCCAGGATGGCTATCAACAATAGAAGCATTTGTTCACCCAAACTTAGTTAAACTTGAGAAAATTCTAACATATAAGGATATTCTGAATACAGATGGGAAATTAAAATCTAAACAAGAGTTAGAAGATCAGGGTATTGACTTATCATGGTGGTTGACTTCTGATGAAAAACTGATTAAGAAATTGTATAACTCCTTATTGAATTTGAAAATGGAAGACAAACAAGTGAAAGAAACAATGATAATATGGGCAAAAAATTTTGGATACAAAATAGAATTAGAGAAATGGCAAAATCTATAGGAAAGAAACTATAAACTGACAATGGCAACTTCGTATAAAGAAAATTTATATAAAATGTTTTATAGATGACATTTTCCACCTGTCAGATTAGTAAAAATGTTTAAAAATATGTCTAGTAAATGCTGGAAATGTAATCAAAATCCTGGTACATACTATCGCCTGTGGTGGACGTGTATTAAAGCAAAAAATGTTTGGACAAAAATACATACTTGTGTTCTGTCCCCCGTCCGACCCACACCCCCCAACCAGTCAGCCGAGGCCTGAAAAACTACTCGGCACAGACAAAGACAAATGAATTTCTTGGCAGCAACTGCGTAGCTGCCTGCCAAGCCTTTACTGATAAGACACAGCAAACAGAGATAACTTGCCAGAGTGCTTGCAACAGAATATCCAGCAAAAATTGTCCG
>NW_015391542.1:0-2371 GCF_001527695.2 Protobothrops mucrosquamatus
GGACTGCTGCTCTGAATGCTTGCAGAGTCTACGCCTAGACATTCCCCCCCCCCAACCACCACCACCACCCCCAGTCCAAAGCACATGATGAATGCAGATGAAATTTGAAATATGAAAATCCGAAATAATTTATGGAACTTGTCAGAAACTTGGCCGGCTGGTAGCATAATTTCCTGGGAGACAGAAGCGCGGTTGGCTCATGGCTCTGCGCCGGTGGGCGCTTGCCCGCTTTTGCCGGGGACGAATCAGCCCTCCCCCCCCCTCCCCGTGGCCTTTCCAGGCAAATTACAGCTCATTATACACAGCCTTGCACCAGGCCATTATGTCAGAGGAAATCTTTTTTCATTTGCAGAAATTTGCTTGGAATCCTCATATTTATTTGAACATCCATTATCAAATCCGAACATTGAATTATCCGCAATTATGCGCTGGGTGAAGCGGATGTTTGCGTGCAGATGGAAGAGAGGGACTGTTAGAAAAATACGCGAGGCCTGCCAGTGAGTTGCGCGTGGTCCAAGCAGCTGCCTTTAAATAGAAGGGCGGCCCTGTGTACACAGGGAACAGATTTCCTGCCGCTCTTCATTTACAAAGTAGGTTGGCCTTCTGGAAGGAGACTGAGATGGGAAAGAATTAACTGGTCCTTCGGGCTTGGTACGCATCTCAGCTGGGATGTCTCCTTTTCCACAACACTGGAATTCATGAAACTTGCTTTGAACATTGGGCAACCCCTCTAGTTTTCATAGACTCCTAGGTCCTTGGAGGTCTTCTAGTCCACCCCCTGCCCAAGCAGGAATCCTGACACCATCCAGGACAAATGGTTGTCCAATCCTTTCTTCAAAACCTCCAGTGATGGAGCAAGCTGACTCACTGAATCATTGTTCCCACTATCACAAATTATTTCCAGGTTGCATCTCCTTCTTTTCAAACATTGTGTCTTTAGAATAGAATAGAATAGAATAGAGTAGAGTAGAGTAGAGTAGAGTAGAGTAGAGTAGAGTAGAGTAGAGTAGAGTAGAAAAGAACAGAGAAATGAATAATAGAATAGAGTAGAGTAGAGTAGAGTAGAATAGAATAGAATAGAATAGAATAGAATAGAATAGAATAGAATAGAATAGAGTAGAGAAACGAATAATAGAATAGAGTAAAATAGAATAGAATAGAATAGAGAAATGAATAGAAGAATAGAATAGAATAGAATAGAATAGAATAGAGAAATGAAGAATAGAGTAGAGTAGAGTAGAGAAACGAATAATAGAATAGAGTAGAATAGAATAGAATAGAATAGAATAGAATAGAATAGAGAAATGAAGAATAGAATAGAATAGAATAGAATAGAATAGAATAGAATAGAGTAGAGTAGAGTAGAGTAGAGTAGAGAAATGAAGAATAGAATAGAGTAGAGTAGAATAGAGTAAAATAGAATAGAATAGAGAAATGAATAGAATAGAGAAATGAAGAATAGAATAGAATAGAATAGAATAGAATAGAATAGAATAGAATAGAATAGAATAGAATAGAATAGAATAGAAGCCAGTTAGGATCAAACTGCTGGCAGTGGGCAGAGTTAGCCTCCAATACTGCATTCTAACCACTACGCCACTACGGCTTATATTCCTTCCAGCCCGAGCCTGTAGTTGCCCCGTGTTTTGAAAAATGATCTATTTCATTAGGGGATGCAACCGAGTTTTGTTGTTTGACCTTTTCTCGCTTTTCCTAAATGGACAGTAATGACAAGCAGATGTTTCTGCAATGGATACTAAGTAATGGACCTATTGAGGAAAAGGGGGGGGGGAGGGTAGAGAGAAAGGGGTTGTGTCTGTTGTGTTCAGGAGGGAGGTTATGGCTAGGGGGAAAAAAAACTATTTCTGAATTTGGAAGCCAGCCAATACGTAAGACTAATCTTTTGCTTCTAACGTAGTCTACTGCCGTCTGAGAAGTGGATTGTCCATTCAGAAGCACCGCTTAAGTACTTTGGCTCGGATTCAGTCTGGGTGGAGATCTGTGCATTTTAATGATGACTTTCTTGTACCATTCAGCTCAGCCTGGGGAAGATCAACTTGTTTCGCCTCTAGATCCACCAATATACTCTTCCCAGAATCAACGGGTCTTGTGTAAAACAGCGCCCTGTAAAGGATTCTTTTGAGAAAGGAGATAGGTAGAGATTCCGTCCCTAAAGTTTGCAGAAGGATCCCAAAAACGAGTATCTAAAAAAATCTGAAAAGCAGGGGGTTGGACTAGATGACCTCCAAGGTCCCTTCCAACTTTATCATCATCATCATCATCATCATCATCCTTCTTCTTCTTCTTCTTCTTCTTCTTCTTCTTCTTCTTCTTCTTCTTCTTCTTCTTCTTCTTCTTCTTCTTCTTCTTC
>NW_015391542.1:3861-7760 GCF_001527695.2 Protobothrops mucrosquamatus
GGTCTTTGTATTTTGTTATCTTCTCCAGTTCTTTCTCTTTTCTTCTGCTCTTTCCAGGTATTGCCACGTCCACTATCAAGACTTTTTTGTCCTTATTGCCAATTGTTAAATCTGGGGTGTTATGTGGCAGATATTATTATTATTATTATTATTATTATTATTATTATTATTATTATTATTATTATTATTATTATTATTACTCAACCGAGATGCCTGTCAGCAAACCTGACCAGTTTGTCACTTGACCTTAGGCACCCTTAACAACTTGGAGGAGAATGACGATGATTATTTCTCTTGTTGTCATGATTTGAGAAGGTGAAGTGAGAGACAATGTGGGCCTTGCTCGTAGTGAGCCTGGTTAAATCAATCCCACAGCCATCCTCGTCATCGAAAGGGATTGGATTTTTTTTAATCCCGCCTTTATTATTGTGTATTAATAACTCGGGGAGGTGAACGTACCTAATACTCCTTCCTCTTTCTATTTTCCCCCTGTGAAGTGGGTTGGACTGAGAGAGAGGGACTGGCCCAATGCCATCCAGCTGGCTTTTCATGCCTAAGGCGGGACTAGAACTCAGCGTCTCCCGGTGATTGGCCCAAAGTCACCCAGCTGGCTTTCATGCCTAAGGCGGGACTAGAACTCACCGTCTCCTGGTGATTGGCCCAACGTCACCCAGCTGGCTTTCATGCCTAAGGCGGGACTAGAACTCACCGTCTCCTGGTGATTGGCCCAACGTCACCCAGCTGGCTTTCATGCCTAAGGCGGGACTAGAACTCACCGTCTCCTGGTGATTGGCCCAACGTCACTCAGCTGGCTTTCATGCCTAAGGCGGGACTAGAACTCACCGTCTCCCGGTTTCTAGGCCAGCACTTTAACTCACTAAACCAAGCTGGTTTTAAAGATAAATAATTTATCTTACTCTACAAAGTTCTTGCTTTTTTTTTATAGTTCACATTCTTTCTAATGGAAAGGGCCCTGAGGTGCTACCTTGTAATGAATTAAAAACGATATCATGAATTCGATTCAGATTTGACCCTGCAATTATCTGTTAAATGCACGGTGACTTTGAGCACATTTTTGTTTGGCAGATATTTTGTCAGTTATATTCTTTGCATGAATATCTACAGCATTGTTTGATTTACAAGGTTCGGTCATTTCGGTTGTCGTTAGCTTTTTTTTTTAAAAAAAACAACAACAAATTACTGTTCTATATTATTCCATTAGTAATATGTTTCCTTCCCAAGCCATCTGATCATGGTTTGTCCACACAAATGATTTCGGACAAGTATTCCTTGTTGATTTTGGTGAAGATGAATCCCCAGGGTCAGCCTATTTCACGCACGTATGCATCAATTCTAAAGCATGGAAAATTGTTCCTGGGAATTGTCAGCTTCAATGAAATCCTAAATGCGTATGGTTTGATATCCGGCCATTGAATATTTTCAGAGCTTTTTTTGTAACTCTTCCAGTAGCTCATTTATAAAATATTGGACAAAACGTTGTCCCGCCTTCCTTAATTAGAAGAAATGTTACTTAATATTCGCACATGATTGGTGTCCTCCAAAGAAACTTGGTTATTTCTGTTGGCCAACGTGAAATTCAAAACATCTCTTAGCTAAAATAATGCTAACTAGTGGGCTGTATAAATATTGGTCTCAATAAAGGAGCATATTCGTAGCTCGGGGTTGAAATGAGAGGTGCTCTCTGAACTTGCTTTTTTGTTTTGCAAACTTTTCATTACCCAAACTAGGTAGTGCTAGAGATTGGCCTTTTAATTACCCATTAAAATTTACCCGATTCTTTATTTTCAACGTAGACATTTGTTGTCAATTTTCTTTTTTTTAAAAAAGTGGGTCATTGGATGCTGATGCCAAGCTTAACATGAAAAATATTAAAATGGGCATCATTTCATTTAAATGCCCCCAAATTGTTCTTTCTCATGTATGACATTACCGCTTAGGTAGCAGGAAAGAGTCAGGACCAGGGACAGCTCCACATAAAATGCTTCTTTGCTCCATCAAATTGTTCCAGTTGGAGTTTACAAGGCTTTAATCTGGTTACTATGGTGTCATGGGCTGGAAGGGACCTTAGAGGTCTTCTAGTCCAACTCCCATGTGATATAACCCGTTCTCAATGCACAGAGATTCAGGCTTCAACTGTATACCCAGATCTTCTAGATCAGGGGTCTTCAAACTTGGCCCTTTTTATGACTTGTGGGCTTCAACTCCCAGAATTCCTCAGCCAGGCACTCTGACGGAGGAATTCTGGGAGTTGAAGTCCACAAGTCATAAAAGGGCCAGGTTTGAAGACCCCTGATCTAGATCTTCTTCCTCTCCCCCCCCCTCCCACTCTTTCGGCTGAATAACCGGCCTTACTTTGAATTGTCAACCTCTTTGTTTAATTCAAGATCTGGTCCGTTCGTTCAACTGAAACTTGGAAAAAAGGTTTTCTTTAACCACATTTCAATTGTACAACCGCATAAGCATTTCAGTAAAAAAAAAAAAAGGAATAAAACAGAAGCGTTAGAAAACAATGTAGAAGTAAATACTTGAATATCAATTGAATCATAAAAATCGGTTGAAATATTTCGGCTCACCATAGAATTTCTTCCTAGCCTTAAAAAAAATAAATAAACAAGAAAGAGGAGTATTCTTGTACTGCCGATTCAAATTTCAGTTAAACTGTGTGCTTATTTTTGTGCATGGATACATAGCCACGCTTTGGAGGGCACCGTTGGAAGCACAGAAGCAAAATAGTTTTGATGATTGAGAATATGTTTTCCTAACCGCTGTCATTATTATCTGAGCATCTTGGTTGTAGCAGTCAAATTATCTTAGGTTGATGGTGTCTCACCAAGTCAAGTGTGCTTACCAGAACTTACACATACAAGAAAGCCCAGAAGAATCCACGGACATTCTAGGATGAACATTATAAAAATAATCAGAGGGAGCTGGTAAAATATCACTAGGACTGTCAGATTTGAGAGCACCCAACTCTCTGAGTTTCTTGTTAGGTGTGACCTCTCTTTGTAATTTGTCAGAGAAGCAATTTAAATATTTCTCCTTAAAAAAAAAAAAGCAAATAAGCAATAGGAGAAGCAGCCTTTTATTGTCTTAGTTCCCTGCTCAGTCATCATTTTGGCTTTATCTTCCGCGGCTCTGCTCGCTGTATTTATCCTGATTTAAAAACCCAGCCTAGCCAGTCCCATTTCTCTTTTTGTGCGGATAGTCACAGCTGAGGGCTTGTATGCTGGAGCTTCCCTGCCTTTTTCTTACGGCGGGGAACTTTGTAATAGCCCTTAAATAAATGAAGCCCTGGCAGGTGACATTATTGCTGGCTTTTGTCCCTTTGTAGGCGTGCATTATAACATTGCCCCGTGGATTGACACCCAGAACTGCATGTGGACAAGACAAATGTTGTATATGACAGTGGGGGTAGCATTGAAAGATGACCCCCATATCTAGAGGGTGACGAGTTATGGATCCATTGATCGGTGTTAACCAATGTCGGGAAGCGTGGCTGGAAATTTCCCTGGCTGTAGGCCTGCTGGTTTGACTAGCGAGGGAAGATTTGAATGGAGCTCCAGGCAGCCATTGACAGGAAAGATGGAAGGGGGTGGGTGGGTGGGTGGGAAGGGAGGGGGCGAGAGAAAGCTGAATGGACGTGTCTTGAGGACTCTGGGTTGCTCATTTTGCTGACTCAGAGGGTCTTTTAAGCCATGACCCTCAACGTTAGAAAGACTTCATGAAGTCCTGCCCAGTGCCAGTCCCTGAAGGGGACATTTTGACTTCTTGCTGGAGAGTTATCCCTTTCATAGTAGGATTTTATGAAACTTCTTACGAGTATAAAATACAAATGAAAAAGAAAGTAGTAGGAAAAGGGGAAAGGGAGAAGCGTAGGA
>NW_015391542.1:10599-15319 GCF_001527695.2 Protobothrops mucrosquamatus
CATGAAACGTCTGCAAGAAAACCACCAAAAAAAAAAGATTAAAGGAGACAAAAACGGTCCATCCTATTTGAAAGAGAGTCTATATCTGCGTCCCACCTCGGCTTGCAATATAAATAATCATAAAAGAGAATTACCAGGAGAGAGAGAAAGAGAGAGAGAGAGAGAGAGAGAGAGTTAAATGACTGCAAGGGATTGTTTTCCCCCCCCCCATCCCCCGAAGGCAGTGAGATCCTTGCTTTGTACTCTTAACTTTTTTAATAATGATTTTATTTTTATTTATTTTTTCCCCCCCTTTCTTTCCTGGGCTGCGAGCTTGCACTGAATCCTGGGGGGACTGCTCAATCAGATTAAGGTTTATATTTTGCAACCGACTGGATGGAGCAATAACGGAGAGAGTGCGGAAATGAGAATTCGCCCATCAATTAGAGCTCTATTAGCAGCCAATGCAGACCCACCACAGGAAATGTCATAGCCCAGCAGCAGCAGCAGGAGAGGAGGCTGGGGGGGGTGTCCCCCATTCTCATTTCCAACACACACACACACACACACCAGTTTGGAAATTAACCTCTTTTTTTTTTTTTTTTTTTAAGCCCTTTGTTTCTTTGGCTGGATACTTTGGAGAAAGAAATCAAGAAATGAATGAACGAAAGAGCACCTGCTTCGCCAAGGAAATATTAATATTCCCAGGGAGCAGAAATAAGCATCGCATTCTCCCTGTGAACAGGTTGCTTGGAAGGACACCTGCACGCCCCGGCTTGAAAGAGCCGAGATTTTGCTTTATTAATATTAAAGCGTTTATTATAGTCGTCACGCAGGCTTGAGTTAAGGGCAATTAGCAACACAATAGGTAATATTTTGAATACAGCCCAGCTCATCTGTCTCCCATATATCATATCTGCCAAAGCTTCTTTGGATTTTTATTTTTTTTATTGGGCCGGTGGGGAGGGGGGTAAATGTGAAGTTATTAAAAAAAATATATATCTTATGACAAAATGTACAGGCGCTCTTGCTTGCTTATGTGCGTCTTCTGACTTCAAGCTGTAGTCCCAATCTTTAAAGATGTTTCTGTTCAGAGCAAGGAAAATGATTTCACGCAGGTCGGAGGCAATTCAGAATTCAGAAATAAGTTGTTTCCTTTCCAATTTTTTTTTATTTCCTTGGCTTTGGGATCCAGATTTTAGGAGGCTAGTGAATAGAATAGAATAGAATAGAATAGAATAGAATAGAATAGAATAGAATAGAATAGAATAGAATAGAATAGAACATGAAAGATAGAGTAGAACAGAACAGAATATGAAGGACAGAACAGAAAGGAATAGGAATAGGAATAGGAATAGGAATAGAGTAGAGTAGAATAGAATATAGAAAGAATAGAATAGAATGGAATGGAATGGAATGGAATGGAATGGAATGGAATGGAATGGAATGGAATAGAATAGAACATGAAAGATAGAATAGAACAGAGCAGAGCAGAACAGAATATGAAGGACAGAACAGAAAGGAATAGGAGTAGAGTAGAGTAGAGTAGAGTAGAGTAGAGTAGAGTAGAGTAGAGTAGAATAGAATATAGAAAGAATAGAATAGAATAGAATAGAATAGAATAGAATAGAATAGAATAGAATAGAATAGAATAGAACATGAAAGATAGAACAGAGCAGAGCAGAGCAGAGCAGAGCAGAGCAGAGCAGAGCAGAACAGAACAGAACAGAACAGAACAGAATATGAAGGACAGAACAGAAAGGAATAGGAAAAGGAATAGAGTAGAGTAGAGTAGAATAGAATATAGAAAGAATAGAATAGAATAGAATAGAATAAGAGTTGGAAGGGACCTTAGAGGTCTTCTAGTCCAACCCTTGCTCAGGCAGGAAACCTTATACCATTTCAGACAAATGGTCGTCCAATCCCTTCTTAAAAACTTCCAGTGTTGGAGCATTCACAACTTCTGGAGGCAATGGATTCGGTTACAGTGGGTAGACCTGTTTGTTTGGGTACACATTACACACACAATAGAACATAGAATAATAGTGTTGGGAGGGAACTTGGAGATCACCTAGTTTGACCCCCTGCTCAAGCGGGAGACCCTATACCATGAGGGTCATTCTCAGAGCTTCATTACCAGGATTGGTAACATTTTCTGCAGAGTTTAGGGGATGTCAGTGTCCCTGTTGTTCTGTTTATAAGGGCTTCAGGTGTTGGTGTGTCAAGTGAGGTGATGGGTCTTGCGATGGGTCAGGTGTGAGTCATCAGCCACATTCTTGTGATGCATCTTGTGATGGGGAGGTCACATCAGGTTAGGGTCCTTGGGAGGTGAACTGTTGGTGGGAGTGGGGGATTGCGCGGGATGGTTGAGGGTCGGGGCCATCTTTGATTGGCTGTGCGCTTGATTTGGATCCTGAGGGCTTCCTAGGCTGGTTATAGATCGATGTGTCTGTTGGTGGAATTGCTGGTGGAGTCCCAGCCTTCGATGAACTCACAAGCGTGGCGGGTGGTCGCCTGGCCGATGATTTTTGTGCTGCTCCCATCAAACTGGTGCTGTTTGGGTGTCGGTGTGGGTAGATATTAAGGATTTGGGATTGTGGCGTTGGACTGCCAGCCGGTGTTTGTGGATCCTGGTTTTTAATTGATGCAGTGTTTCTCCCCCGTATTCGCCACTATTGCACCTTATACCGTTTCAGACAAATGGATGTCCAATCTCTTCTTTTTCTACAACAGGTTTTTTATTGGTTTTCCAGTTTTACATTTAAGTGTTTGGAAAGCAGTGTGGTGATTGGGTAGTCAATAGTACAGTGGTTCTCAACCTGTGGGTCGGGACCCCCTTTGGGGTCGATCGACCATTTCATGGGGGTCGCCAAGCAAGGCTGTCCGCCATTTTTTTTGTCCACCATTTTTTTTGTCCACCATTTTTTCCCCCTTTTCCAGCGGGTGCCTTACCTCCCTTGGGCTGGGCCAGCTGGTGGTCGGCCTGCTCCGTCTCTGCCGCTTGCCAGCTACGCCTCGGCCGGCGCAGGGGGCGGAACCACGCATGCGCAGCGCTCCCGGGCAGGGAAAGTCCTCGACTTACGACCGTTTGGGTAGTCCCCGACTTACGACCAGTTTAGTCCTCAACTTACGACCAGTTTAGTCCTCAACTTGCGACCGGTTGGGGTCGCGGCATTAAAAAGGTTGAGAACCACTGCAATAGTACAATAACAAAACCTTTAGTACATATCTCAGGTTACATCATCAAAAAATCCCTTCTCTATTTCCCTTAACATTTCCTATATCATATTTAAGCTAATAGATTTCTAGTTGTAGCAAGCTCCGTTAAAACATTTTTCCGTATATTTTTGCTCATCCATATCCATATCCTGTATTTGAATTGTACCTAATTTCTAATTTTTAATTAGAATATTCCAATTTAACCTTTAATATCCAATGGACGTCCAATCTCTTCTTAACAACAACCCCCCCCCCAATGGAACATTCACAACTTCTGGAGGCAAGCAGTTCCACTGGTTAATTGTTCTCACTTTGAGGCAGTCTCTCCTTAATTCCAGCTTGCTTCTCTCCTTGATGAGTTTCCATCCATTGTTTTTTGTCCTGCCTTCCGGTGCTTTGGGAAATAAGTTGCCCCTCCTCCTCCATGGGGCAGCCTCTCAAATACTGGAAGACAGCTATCATGTCCCCCCCCCTCCAGTCCTTCTTTTCTCTAGGCTGGCCAAACCCAAATCCTGCAGCCCTTCTTTCTTCTTTCTCTTCCTTCCTTCCTTCCTTCCTTCCTTCCTTTCTCTCTCTCTCTCTCTTCTCTCTCTTTCTCTCTCTGTCTCTTTCTCTTTCTCTCTTTCTTTCTTTTTCTTCCTTCCTTCCTTCCTTCCTTCCTTCCTTCCTTCCTTTCTCTTTCTCTCTTCTCTTCCTCTCTTCCTCTCTCTGTCTCTCTTCTCTTCTCTCTCTTTCTGTCTTTCCTTCTCTCTTTCTTTCTTTTTTCTTTCTTTCTCTTTCTCTTCCTTCCTTCCTCTCTCTCTCTCTTCTCTCTCTTTCTCTCTCTTCCTGGCTTTTTTTCCCTGAGCTTTGAAAGTACCTTTGCATTCTCCATTTTTTGCGCAGGCATATCAAGCTTAAACTCAAACACTCCTTGAAAGAAGATTTAATGATTTAATCCAGGGACACCTATTACCTTCAGATTACAGCTAATTCCTCAACCAGGGGGGAAAACGTGGGATGCCATTAACTGCCAGAACAATGAACGTCTCCATCGGAACGCTAAAAGGATCACTCCAATTTCTATGAGCTTCCTTGGGATCAATCTACAATCCCTATCTCTGTAATCTTCCTCGGACTGGATTCAGTACCAGATTTCCACTGTTTTGGGTGAAATACACCCTAAGGCTATAACACCCATCCGAAAATCAGTTTAATACTATTGGTTTTAAAAAAAAATAATTTCCATTTTCATTCACTGGCCCATGAGGCTGAAAAGGACGGGAGCTGAAAGGGGATTGCCCACCCTTTAAATCAGTGGTTCTCAACCTGTGGGTCGGGACTCCATTTGGGGTCGATCGACCATTTCACGGGGGTCGCCAAGCAAGGCTGTCCGCCATTTTTTTTGTCCGCCATTTTTTTTTGTCCGCCATTTTTTCCCCCTTTTCCGGCGGGTGCCTTACCTCCCTTGGGCTGGGCCAGCTGGTGGTCGGCCTGCTCCGTCTCTGCCGCTTGCCAGCTACGCCTCGGCCGGCGCAGGGGG
>NW_015391542.1:23195-33987 GCF_001527695.2 Protobothrops mucrosquamatus
GAAGGAATGAAAAGAAGGAAGGAGAGAAAAGAAGGAGAGAAGGAAGGAAAAGAAGGAAGGAGATAAAAGAAGGAGGGAAGGAAGGAGAAGAAGGAAGGAAGGAGAGAAAAGAAGGAGGGAAGGAAAGAAAAGGAAAGAAGGAGAGAAAAGAAGGAGGGAAGGAAGGAAGGGAGAAGAAGGAAGAAAAGGAAGGAGAGAAAAGGAAGGAAGGAGAGAAAACAAGGAAAGAAGAAAGGAGAGAAAAGAAGAAGGGAAGGAAGGAAAGGAAGGAAGGAAGGAAGGAAGGAAGGAAGGAAGGAAGGAAGGAAGGAAGGAAGGAAGGAAAAGCAATGGACGGGAGCTCCTCAGAAGGAGATCCAACCTGGAACTAAGGAGAACTTTCCTGGCAGGGAGAACATCACTCTGGGAACAGCCTGCCTCCGGGAGTTGCGGCTGTTCCATCGCTGGAGGCCTTCAAGAAAAGATTGGACCACCCATTTATCTGGTCCAGTATGGGGGTCTCCTGCCTTGCCCAGAGGGTCGGGCTGGAAAACAGCCAGGGTCCCTTCCAGCCCTTAAGACCCTAAGCCCAAAACAATGTGCCAATTCTGCAAGAGCGCAAAGCAGAGCGCAAAGCAGAAACGCACCCACCGCTCGGCTCCCTCCCTCCAGTCTTGCGCCGTTGTGTGTTGGAGTGTGTGTGTGTGTGTGTGTGTGTGTGTGTCCCACCCCTTCCTTCCTGCCCGGCGCTTAAAGGGTCTCCCTTGCGCCTTCTCCCGGGAGTCAGACGGCCCAGCTGAAGCATCGCCGGCTTCATAAAGCGCCTTTATGCGCTCCAGACTCCACCGGAGCGCAGCAGCCCGCGGCGCTGCTGAAAGGAGCTTTGAGAGAGGCCGGCCCACCCCCCGCCGGCGGGAGCGGCCCCGAGCGCCCCGGCAGGGGCCACGCTGGGCTACGGGACCATTAACATGCAAGGGGCATCCGCGAAGGAGAGGCGGGGAGGGGGGGAGCAGGGAAAGCGCCCCCGGGCTGCGCTCAGCCACCTGCACCCCGCCAATTCGGGGTGTGATGCGTTCTTTGATTTGGAGACCGGTTGCCTGGTTAAGGGGTGCCCCTAACGCTGGGGGTCCCGATACCCCCCCTCCTCTCGCAAGCATCTTTAGAAAGAGGCGTTTATTTTGGAAAGGAATGGACCATCCTGATGGCTTCTGTATCCAGGGGGCTAATCCAGTCCCAACAATCTCAGTGTTTCTCAAACTTGGCAAACTTTGAGCCCTGTGGATTTCAAGTCCCAGAATTCCCTAGCCAAAGGGTTTAAAGTCTGCCAAGTTTGAGAAATACTGATGGATAGAATAGAATAGAATAGAATAGAATAGAATAGAATAGAATAGAATAGAATAGAATAGAATAGAGATTAGAATAGAATAGAATAGAAATTAGAATAGAATAGAGATTAGAATAGATAGAATAGACATTGGAATAAAATAGAAATTAGAATAGAATAGAAATTAGAATAGAATAGAAATTAGAATAGAATAGAATAGAAATTAGAATAAAATAGAAATTAGAACAGAATAAAATAGAAATTAGAATAGAATAGAATAAAAATTAGAATAGAATAGAAATTAGAATGGAACGGAATAGAATAGAATAGAATAGAATAGAATAGAATAGAAATTAGAATAGAATAAAATAGAAATTAGAATAGAATAGAATAGAATAGAATAGAAATTAGAATAGAATAGAATAGAATAGAATAGAAATTAGAATAGAATAGAATAGAAATTAGAATAGAATAGAATAGAATAGAATAGAAATTAGAATAGAATAGAATAGAAATTGGAATAAAATAGAAATTAGAATAGAATAGAATAGAAATTAGAATAGAATAGAATAGAATAGAATAGAATTGGAAGGGACCTTGGAGGTCATCTAGTCCAATCCTCTGCTCAGGCAGGAAACTCTATAACCATTTCAGACAAATGGTTGTCCAGTCTCTTCTTAAAAACTTCCACTGTTGGAGCACCCACAACTTCTGAAGGCAAGTTGTTCCATTGATTAATTGTTCTAACTATCAGGAAATTTCTCCTTAGTTCCAGGTTGCTTCTCTCTTTAGTTAGTTTCCACCCGTTGCTTCTTGTCCTGCCTTCAGGTGCTTTGGAGAATAGCTTGACTCCCTCTTCTTTGGGGCAGCCCCTGAGATACTGGAACACTGCTATCATGTCCCCCCTCGTCCTTCTCTTCATTAAACTAGACCTAACCAATTCCAGCAACTGTTCCTTTTATATGTTTTAGCCTCCAGTCCCCTGATCATCTTTGTTGCTCTTCTCTGTACTCTTTCTAGAGTCTCAGCATCTTTTTTACATCATGGTGACCATAACTGGATGCAGTATTCTAGGTGTGGTCTTACTAAGGCTTTATAGAGTGGAATTAGTACCGCCCGTGATCTTGATTGAATCCCTCTGTTCATGCAATTTGGATTGCATTGGCTTTTTTGGCTGCCACCGCACACTGTTGGCTCATGGCTGGGCTGGGGAATTCTGGGAGTTGAAGTCCACAGGGCTGAAAGTTTGCCAAGTTTGAGAAACATTGATTGGATGGAGAGTTGGGCAGCTGGACAGTTTTGATGGTCTCCAAATCGCTGCGGCCCCACCTTGTCCCGCTGCTAGAAAGATCTATTTTTATTTATTTGATTTTTATCCTACTTTTATGATTGAGGATGAATAGCTCAAGGTGGCGAACGTACACAATTCTCCCTCCTCGGCTTCTTTTCCCACCCTGTGAAGTAGGTAGGGCGAAAATGGACTTTTTCTGGGATTGTTAGGTTCTTCCCAAAAGAATTGGGGAAGTCCGAAATGTTTCAGCCCCATCAGGGTGACGAGTCTGTCCCCAAAAGGGACTGTGTCCAAATGTTGTGCAGTCTGCCAGATGTGACAATTGTTGGGTGGTTATGGTAGGGCCTTAGTCCTTAAAATGCCAAATGCAGATAAGTCCTCAACATACAGCCACAATTGGGCCCAAAATGTATGTGTCAATGCTGCTAACATCGGATGTTCTTGCTTTGACAACATAGGGAGATGTTACTTTATGTTTATGTTACTTTATGTTTTACTCTTAGAGTTAGAGCTAGAGTTAGATGATGCTGGGGGGAGGAAGGTGCATGAGAGTTTAGCTAGACACAACAATACTGGACCTAGTGTAAGAACCAAGGTTATTGAAATAAGAGATGATAAGAATTGGCGGGCTGGAGAACTGGAGGGAAAGCCTGCATTTGAAACTAATTGGAGAACGTGATTTATGACTGCTAATTGGAGGAGGGAATTGTGCTTTGATACTATGTGCTCAGGGGAGGGGAATCCAGATTTTGGCTTGGCCTATGTACGTGCCGATGCTATGCTACTCCAATAAAGATTCTTTAAGGTAAACAATGCCTCAAAGTTCTTTGAAGAGTCTCATCTGTCGGAACCATGACAGTATGCTAATTTGTTATGTGAGCTTTGCCTCGTTTTACGACTGTTGTGTCTTCCTTGCCACTGTTGTGTCTTCCTTGCCACCGTTGTTAAGTCAATCATTGCAATTGTGGGTTAGTAACACAGTTGTTAAATGAGTCTCGTTTGCCCATGGACTTTGCTTCTCAGAAGGTCCCAAAAGATGATCACAGGCAACCGTCATAAATATGAGTCAGCGGCCGAGCGGCCGAATTTGGATCACGTGATCACGGGGGATGCTGCAAGGGTCGTTAAGCGTGAACCACGATGCTAAGCCCCCTTTTTTTCCAGTGATGTTGTCACTTTGAACGGTCATCAAATGAACGCACAGATGAAGGGGACTGGAGGACTGGAGGACTAGGGGACTGGAGGCTAAAGCATATAAGGAACGGCTGCTGGAATTGGGTATGTCTAGTTTAATGAAGAGAAGGAAGAGGGGGGACATGATAGCAGTGTTCCAATATCTCAGGGGCTGCCATAAAGAAGAGGGAGTCAAGCTATTTTCCAAAGCGCCTGGAGGCAGGACAAGAAGCAACGGGTGGAAACTGATCAAGGAGAGAAGCAACCTAGAACTAAGGAGAAACTTCCTGACAGTTAGAACAATTAACCAGTGGAATAACCTGCCTCCAGAAGTGGTGAATGCTCCAACACTGGAAGTTTTTAAGAAGAGACTGGACAGCCGTTTGTCTGAAATGGTGTAGGGTTCCTGCCTGGGCAGGGGGTTGGACTTGATGACCTCCAAGGTCCCTTCCAACTTTATTATTATTATTATTATTATTATTATTATTATTAAGGCAAATATATGTGTCCCGGGATAATGATGCGAGATCGAATTTTGGATCTGCAAGAATAAATCTCTAGTCCCGGGGACCGACAGAAATTCGATCTCGCGCGGAATGAACGATTGTAAGGGCTACCTGTATTTTCTGCAAAAAATGTTGGCGCACTTCAAAACAGGAGGAAAGATTTCATCGGCTGCAGATGAGAATCCTCGCACTCCATCCGCAGGACCAAGCCTAGATTTTTTCTGAGGTTCTTAATTCAGGTCTTCGTTATTCGGCTCATTAGATTTAAGATCGCAGAGGGCAGATCCAGATTTCTATGTTTTACCTTGTCCCATCTTTTAATGTTTAGCCTTTTATCTTTTGATAACATGTCAAGATAGCAGGGAGAAGGTGGATCTGCCTGTCTATCCATATAAATTTGTATTCCCCCCCCCAATAGGAGTTAATTTCACTTCCTAGATTCTTCTGAGACTCTAAAAAGTGAGCAGACTGCAAATTCTGAGGCCCATTTTACATTTTTATTAGAGCCTGGAAGTCACGCGCTACAGCTTGTTGCAAAATAAATATATTGAGAATTAAAGGATCCCGTGTTCAGGAATTTGCTTTGAGTACAAAAACTGAACATCCTTCCATTGTAAAGAAAAAAAAAACGCAATCCATTCTGAAGTTCCTCAAAACCATCTTTATTTCAATAGTTTAATGTAAGGTGAGAAAATTATACTATTATTTAAAAAAAAAACTAGATTCAGGAATGGCTGGTCAACCGCCAATCAAGCAAAAATATAGCCTTCCTGTTTATCTTTGCTCCTGAGATTAAAATTTGGGTTTTCAAGATACATCGGATCACAGTAACTACAGAAATAAAATTAAAACAAAAAATACACAGGTTAAAATCTGACTTCGCGGCTCGTCTCCAATTTTTACCCAATCTAATTATTCTGAAAAATTAATGTTGCTGTCCTTACATTTCAGCTGTTTATTATTACAGCAGCCAAATCTATTGTGAATGAAGATGTCCTACTAATGATAGTTTACTAAATTATTTATGGCCAGTTTCTTAATGAAAGTGTTTTGTATCTCAGTGGAGAATGCTCCCATTATTCAAATTCAAGATAAGGCTGGGGTGAGTAAACTACGTGTCTCTTGACGTATATTAATCAGGCATGGAAACAGAGGGATAAACTAATACAGGTTTCAAGATACAGAACACAGAGTTAAGACTCTGTGCCACTATAATGATCCGGTCTGACTTTTTGCAATGAACAAAAATACAGCTGCACATAAGAGGACACTGTCCAGTACTTGCAAAAAAGAAAATTCGTTCTAATATCACGTACACCCAGCGATGAAATTCAGCCAGTTTGCACCACTTCGGCAGAACCGGTAGCTAATTTTTTGTGGCCCAGGCCCAGAATGGACTTCCGGAAGCGGCATCCACACAGAGAACCGGTTGTTCACCTATTTGAATCCCACCACTGAATGGATGGATGGATGGACGGACGGACGGACGGACGGACGGGCGGGCGGGCGGGCGGGCGGACAGACAGACAGACAGATAGATTGGATAGATAGATGATGGAGAGAGATGATGGATGGATGGATGGATGGATGGATGGATGGATGGATGGATGGATGGATGGATGGATGGATGGATAGATGGATGATTGGATAGCTAGATGATGGATGGAGAGAGATGATGGATAGGATGGATGGGTGGATGGATAGATAGATAGACAGACAGACAGACAGACAGACAGACAGACAGAGACTGACAGAGACAGAGACAGACAGACAGACAGATAGGTTGATAGAGAAATAGAGAGATACAGAGAGAGATAATAAATAGGTGATGATAGATTAGATAGATTGATGATAGAGGAGACAGACAGACAGACAGACAGACAGACAGACAGACAGACAGACAGACAGACAGACAGACAGACAGAGTGGTGGGATTCAGCCGGTTCACACCACTTCAGCAGAACCGGTAGCTAATTTTTTGTGGCCCAGGCCCAGAATGGACTTCCGGAAGCAGCATCCACACAGAGAACCGGTTGTTCGCCTATTTGAATCCCACCACTGCGTACACCATAGCGTGATTTTCTTTCCAGTAGTATCCAGAGTTCAGACAGTAACTTACAATCGCCACAGAGCTCAAATTTTCTGTTTTAAAGTGAGTTTTGCCCCCATTTTACGATTTTTCTTGCCACGGTTGTTAAGTGAATCAGCCGCAGTGGATAAGTTAGTAACACGGTTGTTAAGTGAATCTGGCTCCCCCCCGTTGATTTTTTGCTTGTCAGAAGGTCGCAAAAGGGGATCTCGTGAACTTGGGGGATGCGACGGTCGTGAAGTGTGAAAAATGGTGGTAAGTCGCTTTTTTCCGGTGCCCTTGTCACTTTGAATGGTCACTAAATGAACTGTTGTAAATCGAGGACTGCCTGTTTAGGGTGATTTTTCTTTCCAGTACCTATCCAGTTTTAGCTTATTTTAAGTCAGGGGCAGGCAACCGTGGCTCTTTTATGACTGGTGGACTTCAACTCCCAGAATTCCTGAGCCAGCCATGCTGAGGGGAAAGGGAGAGGTTTCCAAGCTGAGCCATGCTGGCTCAGGAATTCTGGGAGTTGAAGTCCACCAGTCATGAAGGGGCCAAAGTTTTCCCCATGCTGGCTCAGGAATTCTGGGAGTTGAAGTCCACCAGTCATGAAGGGGCCATAATTCCCCCATGCTGGCTCAGGAATTCTGGGAGTTGAAGTCCACGAGTCATCAAAGAGCCAAGGTTGCCTACCCCCTGCTGTAAACTAATAAAGTCTACATTAATTAACATTAATTATGCTTTCATATGTTCCTCTAACTGAGAGGTCTTCAAACTTGGCTCTTTTATGACTGGTGGACTTCAACTCCCAGAATTCCTGAGCCAGCCACGCTGAGGGAAAAGGGAGAGGCTTCCAAGCTGAGCCATGCTGGTTCAGGAATTCTGGGAGTTGAAGTCCACCAGTCATGAAGGGGCCATAGTCCCCCCCCATGCTGGCTCAGGAATTCTGGGAGTTGAAGTCCACGAGTCAGGAAGGGGCCATAATTCCCCCATGCTGGCTCAGGGATTCTGGGAGTTGAAGTCCACGAATCATAAAAGAGCCAAGGTTGGCTGCCCCTGTTCTAAGTCGTTCAGTTGACTACCCTTCCTTTTCTGTGTGATAAGCTCTGTGTAGAATTCGGTACGCTGCATGTACTACCAGATTTTGGTGACGAAGCCTACAGATAGGAAATATATATATATTTGTAGCTCAGGGTTGACCTGCAGACATTTATTTATTTATTTATTTATTTATTAGACTTATATGCCGCCCTTCTCCCCACAGGACTCAGGGCGGCTCACAGCATATTAAAACAGTACAAAACATTATCCCCAATAAAAACCAATTAAAAACAAATATTTGCCGCATGACCCAACTAGGGAACACCATCAGGGTTAGTAGGGAGTAGGGATTACTCTCAATTTATATTCTAGTGCAGGCGTAGGCAACCTTGGCCCTTTTGTGACTCGTGGACTTCAACTCCCAGAATTCCTGAGCCAGCATGGCTCAGCCTGGAAACCTCTCCCTTTCCCCTCAGCGTGGCTGGCTCAGGAATTCTGGGAGGTGAAGTCCACCAGTCATAAAAGAGCCAAGGTTGCCTACCCCTATTCCAGTGGCTTGCCCGACCCATGTGGATAGGAGTGCTGTTGGTGACTCTTTGATCCGGCTGTTTTCTGTTGTTGGTTTGGCCTTTCCTTGCTTGATATATTGTTTAGTTGTTGATTATTGGTCTGATATTCATCTTGGTATTAATCTCTGAATGTTGATTGCTGGTGGGGAGGTGTTTTGGTCTTTTTGTTCCTTTTTGAGCTCGTTCATTGTCTTTTTTCCAACGGTACGTAGATATTGTTTATGTGTATGTGCCTATCGATGGCCGATGGGTCAGACCATCTGTTTTAACAGGGATGCTCATGAACTGTATTGCATGCTAGTGCACAGTCCAGCTTTCAATAAAAGATCCCTTCTTTATGTCTTAAAGCTAGCTTGGTTCGTCTGTTTTTTTCAGAATGCCTGTATTTACTTCTTGATTTGCTTCCTCCTGGAAATGCTGCCTGTTGTCGTGTTGCCTCATCTGGAATGCAGCAGACTGGAAAAAACCTGGCCTCTGAAAAATAGGATTGTTTCTCTCACAAGTGCAGTTGTCAAAACCAAATGAAAATGAGGGACTGTGCCATCCATGAAGAAGGAGACAAAAACTGGGCAGTGACAATGTGTTTACTTGCAAGAATTGAAATACAAAAGCAGTAGATCGCCATTGCTTCCTTTTAACACAATCTGGGTACACAAAGCACACACTGTATTAACAACAGCTTGGTAGGCAGGGACGAGCAGACTGGAAGCATTCCATAAATTACAGCTGGTTATCGTTCATTCGTAGCGGTAAAGCACCTCTGTTGTCCATATGCTACTACATATAGGATGTTTGGGGTGTTTTTTTTTTATTGGCAGGCCACATTGCAGTGTCTCCAGAGTGTGTCCGCGTTAACCTTATCAGTTGTCTATGGTCCATCATCCGGGTCATGGTTGTCCCAAAGGTGCTTTTTCAGGAGGCAACTGGACTTTTTTTGTTTTTCCTTCAAAACGTTTCGCTTCTCATCCAAGAAGCTTCTTCAGCTCTGACTGAAAAACTGAAGAAGTCAGAGAAGTAGTAGTAGGAGGAGGAGGAGGAGAGAAGAAGAAGAAGAAGAACTAGAAGAAGAAGAAGAAGAAGAAGAAGAACAAGAAGAACTGAAGAAGAACTGAAGAAGTCAGAAAAGAAGAACTGAAGAAGGAAGAAGAAGACGGAGGAGGAGGAGGAGGAGGAGGAGGAGGAGAAGAAGAAGAAGAAGAAGAAGAAGAAGAAGAAGAAGAAGAAGAAGAACAACAACAACAACAACAACAACAACAACAAGAACAAGAAGGAGAACTGAAGAAGTCAGAAAAGAAGAACTGAAGAAGGAAGACTAAGACGAAGGAGGAGAAGGAGAAGGAGGAGGAGAAGATGAGAAGAAGAAGAACTGAAGAAGTCAGAAGAAGGAGAAGGAGAAGAAGTCAGAACCGAAGAAGCTTCTTGGATGCGAATCAAAACATCTTCAACCAAAAACAAATAAAATCCAGTTGCCTCTTGAGAAAGCACATTTGGGACAACCCTCTCAGCCAGAAATAAGAACGGTATCCTTTATGGGGTACGCTGTCTCTTAAGTCCAGCTAGAAGATTCCTCCATTCCTTCCATCTGTATTCCATCTTTTCTTCGGTCCAAGTTGGTTTCACGGCACTGCAACCTTTGGAAGACGGGTCTCGTCTTTACCTTTCTTTTTTCCTTCTTCCTGAAATCCAAGAGCCAGTCCAGACAGAGTCTCCAGTGGCCTCAAAACTCATCCTGCTCAAGGAAATCGCAGCCACAAATCCATCCATTGCCCACCCCAAAATATCTACGAAACGCAGAATGCCGTTTTCTTGAGTTTTCAGGTGCCTACGATCCATAAGGGGGATAAACAGATCATTTTGGAAGGATGAGAGAATTTTCCTGAAAAAGAAAAAGAAAAGAAAAAGTCTGAGTTAACTCTGTGGGGAGAAGAGAGGGATCAAGTTACTCTTTGACATGTCTGCAAAGACGTCTTTTAAAGCATGGGAAAACATGAAGAAATTGTTTAGCCTTGTTGCATTCAAACTCGCTTTTTTTATAAAAAAAAAAGGGGGGGAGGGGAATCCCTTTTCTGCATTGTTGGCCTGAAAGTCCATCTATTTATCATCTCATAAAAGACAGCTCCAATGATCTTTATCTGCTTTCCCCACTTTCTGACCCAAATTCGGGGTTGTTTTTTTTTTATGGAAAATTGCAGTCAGTTTGATTGATGAAATCCAAAGATTGTCTAAAAAAAAAAAACGGCAGCAAAGATCTCCCACTGTGCAGACCCCAGCCGAGGCCTTCAATGTTGGCATTGTTCCTATCGGAGGAGAGGAAGAAAGAAAGAAAGGAAGGAAAAAAAGTGGAGAAAATGAGCAAAAGTTGGAGAATTTCCCGTGCAAGAAAACTTCAAAATCTCAATGAGGATTCCCCCCTAAACTATTATCCTTATTCACACCAGGACAAAGTGGGTGAATGTCGCAAGGGTTTCCCACACATGGGAACAACAACAACAAAAAACAAAAACCCTGGCTTTTCAATCAGGCTGGCTTTTGTAAAAATGCTGAATAACTCTTCCAGAATAGAAAGAGAAGCATCGCTCAGGCTAAAAAAAAAATCAAATATTAAAAGAGAAAACCCAAAGTCTAGAACCAATACGTCTCTCCAATTCCAGTGGAAATATTTGCCTGCGGCACAAAGGCGTCTTACACGTAGATTTTACCTGGATCAAAGAGGATTTGTAGTGGGGAACGATTTATTTCCTTACGCTGGGTTTACTCAAGAGGTAGGCTCCCCCTTGCAGCATGAAAATATTCCCGAGGGATCATAAGATAGTATTTGTCAACGCGGCTAACGTCGGA
>NW_015391542.1:37374-39777 GCF_001527695.2 Protobothrops mucrosquamatus
GAGAGAGAGAGAGAGAGAGAGAGAGAGCGAGCAGGAGGGACACTTGCAACTTCCTTTTCTCGCCCCCCCCAGAAGTTTAAAAGAAGGAAGAAGAAAGAAGAAGAAGAAGAAGAAGAAGAAGAAGAAGAAGAAGAACAAGAAGAACAAGAAGAAGAAGAAGAAGAAGAAGAAGAAGAAGAAGAAGAAGAAGAAGAAGAAGAAGAAGAAGAAGAAGAAGAAGAAGAAGAAAGAAAATCGACTCGCATCTCTGGCAACGTGCAATCAATGGGCACATTCATGAGTCTGCCCCCCCCTTTCCCTTTGTGACTGGGGTGTCACCTCAAGGCAGCTGGTGGCACGCAAGGCTCCCAGAAGTTTGCCCTTTGGCCCGGGAGGGGGGGAGGGAGGACTGGACAAGGCGAGGAGAAGCCAGCGAGGGCTGGGGGTCAGCGAGGCCACGGGCGTCACTAGGCCAAGCTGGGCTTCGCAGCGGAACAAAAAAACGCCTCTTCCCCCCCCCCCCAAAGGAGGGCAGGGAAGCCTAAGGGAGCCTTGCTGGGGAAGGTGTTTGTTTAAGTCATTAGGAAGTTGGTAGCTAGGCCGAGGCCGAGACAGCGGTGACCCCCACCAAGTTCAAGAACAGAGCAAACAAGCCCCGGCCACCGGAACGGCCAGCAACGGCCCTCGACTCCACGATGGAAGGAAAAATGAATTCGGCTTCAATGGCCGGGTGGGGTAGGGGTAGGAAAGGATGGGGCAGGGAGGGACCACGGAGGGTCAGAGGGTCGATGAAAGTCAACAGGAGTGCAGGCTTAATGAGGACAAGACTCTGATATCAAAAATCGATAAATCTGCCGGGGCCCAAGAGAGAGACAAGGAGACAGAGTGCTGGTCAACATTCCCCCACCGGTGGGGAGCCCGTGGGGGTCAGCAGCGACAATCTGGGTCGCGGCCCCGTTGGCAGCCGAATGTGAAGGAGGGAAGGAAAGGCCAGGCTCGGAGGCCGCCCCGGAGAGGTGGGCCCTTTCCGTGTGTCGGTGCCCCGGCCTTCAATAGGACGTGGCTTTTGGTGTCCTGCAACTACCTCGACTTGAAAAGAAAGCTGTGGGGCTTTTTTTTTTTCCCCTCCCCAAAATACAAAAAAAAATTTACATTTCAAAAGGGAGGGTCGTTAAGAATTGGGCGAGATCGGTTCTTTTGTATCTGAAAGTTTTGGGGGGGATTGGGTCATCTTTCATTCACGTTTGCCTTTGCCTTTCCCATCGATTAATCTAGTATTAATTATCCCGCGGGCCAAAGCTTACAATCGACAGCCACGAAGGGGCTGTGTGCGACGAACCTGCGTGAAACAGGCGGAAGGTGGAAGGCAAAGCGCTAATTATTTCCGAATTACGAGCAACGTTAATTGCTACCTTGCAGCAGCGTTTACAAGGGATAAGTAACTTCGGAGATTATCTTTCCCCTTGTAAATGCTGCTTTAAGGTAGCAGCTAAAGTTATTCGTAATTTGGGAAAGGTGAGGAAGAAGTGACCCCGTGCCAACGTAGCAACTTTTTGCCAAACTCTGCTCGTCCTCTTTCAGATTTCTGCAATGGCCTGAAAACTACCCGGCTGCTTTCAAAGATATCTTAAATGTGCACTGTTTTAATGAGTCTACTCCTTAAAGCAGCAGCATCTTTCTCTCTCTCTCTCTTTCAGATTTTCAGAGCCCTGAAAAAAAGACACTCAGGGTAAAGAGAGAAATCACTCCAAGCCCATTAGAGAGAGAGGGGGAGAAAGAGACAGACAGACAGACAGAGAGATGCTGCTTTAATGAGTAGATCATTAAAGCACCATCATATCTCTCTCTCTCTCTCTCTCTCTCTCTCTCTCTCTCTCTCTCTCTCTCTCTCTCTCTCTCTCTCTCTTCATATTTTCAGAGCCCTGAAAAAAAGACACTCAGGCTAAAGAGAGAAATCAATCCAAGCCCATTAGAGAGAGAGAGAGGGGGAGAAAGAGACAGACAGACAGACAGACAGAGAGATGCTGCTTTAATGAGTAGATCATTAAAACACCATCATCTCTCTCTCTCTCTCTCTCTCTCTCTCTTCATATTTTCAGAGCTCTGAAAAAAAGACATTCAGGCTAAAGAAAGAAATCAATCCAAGCCCATTAAAAATAGAAAGAGAGAGATGCTGCTGCTTTAATGACTCTACTCATTAAAGCAGCAGCATTTTTCTCTTTTTTTTCAGATTTTCAGAGCCCTGAAAAAAAGGTCTTAGAGAGAGAGGAGAGAGATGCTGCTTCAATGAGTAGACTCATTAAAGCAGTAGCATCTCTCTCTCTCTCTCTCTCTCTCCCTCCCTCCCTCTCTCTCTCTCTCTCTCTCTCTTTCTCTCTCTCTCTCTCTCTCTTTCTCTCTCTCTCTCTCTCTCTCTCTCTCTCT
>NW_015391542.1:40215-42715 GCF_001527695.2 Protobothrops mucrosquamatus
TCTCTCTCTCTCTCTCTCTCTCTCTCTCTCTCTCTCTCTCTCTCTCAAAGCCCTGAAAAAAGACATTACGCTAACGAAAGAAATCACTCCACGTCCAAAACACATCCCAACAGGAATAATCGATACTGGATCACCTTTGCTAAACCCCATTTACTCAGCAAAGCATCTCACAAGGTGAAAAGATTACAGCCCCCACTCTTCAGATGGCATTAAACTGAAGTCCGTGGCCTGGCTGATTTGAACCCATGCATATTAAGTAGCATTAAAACCCTAAACCTGGAAATCAGTCCCCTTTTATCAACAGAAAGATTAACTTGCGAAGGAAGAGGAGTCACTAAGGGGTGAACCACAGTGTAAACTGGGTTTTTATAGAGTGGGGTTTTTTTTTAAAAAAAAATGTGGCTTTAAATGAATAGAACAGAACAGAATAGAGGAATGTGGAATGGAATGGAATGGAATGGAATGGAATAGAATAGAATAGAATAGAATAGAATAGAATAGAATAGAATAGAATAGAGTAGAGTAGAGTAGAGTAGAGTAGAGTAGAGTAGAGTAGAGTAGAGTAGAGTAGAGTAGAGTAGAATAATGGAATGAAGAATAGAATAGAATAGAATAGAATAGAATAGAATAGAATAGAATAGAATAGAATAGAATAGAATAGAATAGAATAGAATAGAATAGAATAGAAGTATATAAGGAATATAATGGAATGGAATGGAATGGAATGGAATGGAATGGAATGGAATAGAATAGAATAGAATAGAATAGAATAGAATAGAATAGAATAGAATAGAATAGGACAGATTGTAGAATAGAATAGAATAGAATAGAATAGAATAGAATAGAATAGAATAGAATAGAATAGAATAGAATAGAATAGAATAGAATAGAATAGAATAGAATAGAATAGAATAGAAAAATGAAGAATAGAATAGAATAGGAATAGCATAGCATGGAATAGCATAGCATGGAATGGAATGGAATAGAATAGAATAGAAGCTGGAGGGGACCTTGGAGGTCTTCTAGTCCAGCCCTCTGCTCAAGCAGGCAAACCTATACCATTTCAGACAAGATGAGAGAGGTGGGGGAAACAGTGGCCCCTTTTATGACTTTGTGGACTTCCACTACCAGAATTCCTGAGCCAGCATGGCACCATCCCCACGGTCCCGTGATCAAAATTCAGAGGCTCGGCAACTGGCATGTACTCAGGACGGTTGCAGTGTCCCCCCGGGGAGTCACGGGATCCCCTTTGGTGGCCCTTCCCATCAGCCGAGTCAATGGGGCAAGCCGGATTTCCCTCCACCACCCTGAGAGCAATTTTACAACCGCCCAGGATCCGCAGAACGGCCGCGGCGAGAAAGGTCGCAAAACGGGGCCCAAACTCGCCGACATCTCCCTCAGCCCACAGAAAGGCCGGGCTCCGTTGCAGTTGTAACTCGAGGACCGGCTGTAATAATAATAATATCAGTCCTTTTCCCGAACTTGGCAACTTTGAAGATGGGCGGAGTTCAACTCCCAGAATTCCCCCCACCAGCTTTGGCAGGGGAGGGGGGGAAGAAGGAGGGAGGGAGGGGAAGGTTCCGGCAAAGTCATTGCGATGCCGTTGGAAACAATTTATGGAGAGGGTCTATTTTCAAACCGCTCGATCTATTATTATTTTTTTTTAAAAAAAAGGACACACCCCCCCGCCCCCCACCATCGCCGTGCCTGAATCCGCACCCAGTTCAGGAGGTCAAGCCAGCGCGAGAGCGATTTGTCTCTAATCGGCTCATTGTCAACCCAACAATTTGCAAGCGAGTTATCTCCTCCGGGCTGCCAGCGAGGCTGCACCTCGGCGAAGAGGTCAGAGCCGGTCCAGGCTGACCGGCAGCAGCCCGAGGAGATGGTCATTGTCCCAGGTCCCGACGCCCTGATGGGAGGATTGCAGCAACTCCATCCATCTTCATCCACTTAGTGCCTGTGTTCCGGCAAAGGGCTTGGCCCTGGCCAGGCCTGGGAGGGAATCGTCCCTATCAATGTCCCGCATTCATCGCTGAACTGACCTTTTTCCGTCTCAGGAGCCTGCTGGCTATAAATACTCTTTTTCTGGCTTAGGAGTTCAATCCAGCCTCCTTTCTCTGGCTGGCTGTCATGAGGAACAAAACTCAGTAGGGGAATCCACGCAAGACAGACAAAAGTATGAAAGAAAAGGTCTGCTGATAGTTTTAAACGGAAGGAATAGAATAGAATAGAATAGAATAGAATAGAATAGAATAGAATAGAATAGAATAGAATAGAATATGGAATGGAAGAGAATGGAAGAGAAGAGAAGAGAACAGAAGAGAAGAGAACAGAAGAGAAGAGAACAGAAGAGAAGAGAACAGAAGAGAACAGAAGAAGAATGTAATGGAATGGAATGGAATGGAACGGAACGGAACAGTAGAGTAGAGTAGAGTAGAGTAGAGTAGAGTAGAGTATAGAGTAGAAGAAATGAAGAATAGAATAGAGCAGAACAGAACAG
>NW_015391542.1:48664-55113 GCF_001527695.2 Protobothrops mucrosquamatus
ATTCATCCCTCTCTCCATCTATCCATCCATCTATCCATCCTACCCTTCTACCCATCCATGCATCCACCCATTCATTCATCCCTCTCTCCATCTATCCATCCATCTATCCATCCTACCCTTCTACCCATCCATCCATGCATCCACCCATTGATTCATCCCTCTCTCCATCTATCCATCCATCTATCCATCCTACCCTTCTACCCATCCATGCATCCACCCATTCATTCATCCCTCGCTCCATCTATCCATCCAACTATGTGGTGCTCTAGCTATCCATCCTGCATGAATTGGGCACAATTGATTTATTCCTGCTCTGCTGCATCTTTGGATGCCCTGCTTGTTCCCCTATTTCAGGGGTGTCAAACTCAATTTCATTGAGGGCCGCATCAGCACTGTGTTTGCCCTTGGGGGGGCTGGGTGGGTGTGGCCAGGGTGGGTGTGGCCTACTGGGTGGGTGTGGATGGAGTGGGTGTGGCCTACTGGGTGGGCGTGGCCAGCTCTACATCGTTCGCGTCAAGGGTGCCTGTGGGGGCCTGGGCAGGAGTGGGACAGATCTGGGGGTCTCTGGCAGAAGGGGGTGGGACCGGGGCAAGCGCCAAGGCATGGTCCATTTCTTCATTCCTCACAAAGGGTGACCCCTCCCCAGCATGCACCCAGGGGGCGGGGCTGACACGGCAGGGGCCGGTTCCTCACTGGTTCCAGACGGCCTTGTGGAGCTAAGACTGAATGCGTTTCAGCATAAATGGCCACCACAAAATTGTACATTGGCTCCCGGCCGGCCTGGGCCAGGGCCAAGGCAGTGTGGGCCGTTCCCTCACTGTTTCCAGGATGGCTTCCCAGGCCACATGAAACCAGTTCGCGGGCCGCATCCGGGCCCCCGGGCCTTGTGTTTGACATGTCTGCCCTATTTGAACCCCACCACTGGACTTAACACCTTGGTCACATCAGCGTAGTAGCCCTGTTGTGTTTCAAACCCGGGGACTGACGAACCATCCAGGTTTTGCCCTTTTCATAGATTTCTTTAATAGATTTCTTTCTTTAAGAAGAGACTGGACAGCCATTTGTCCGAAATGGTATAGGGCAGGGGGAGTCAACCTTGGCTCTTTTATGACTCGTGGACTTCAACTCCCAGAATTCCTGAGCCAGCATGGAGGAACTATGGCCCCCTCATGACTCGTGGACTTCAACTCCCAGAATTCCTGAGCCAGCATGGCTCAGCATGGAAACCTCTCCCTTTCCCCTCAGCGTGGCTGGCTCAGGAATTCTGGGAGTTGAAGTCCACCAGTCATAAAAGAGCCAAGGTTGCCTACCCCTGGTATAGGGTTTCCTGCCTGAGCAGGGGGTTGGACTAGATGACCTTCAAGGTCCCTTCCAACTTTACTATTATTATTATTATTATTATTATTATTATTATTATTATTATTATTATTATTATTATTATTATTATCATCATTATCATTATTATTATTATTATGGATCATCGCACAGTCAGCCAGATGTTCAGACTGGATTTGGCATTTTGTCTACCTATCGAGTCCTTTCCCAGTTACTATTATTATTATTATTATTATTATTATTATTATTATTATTATTATTATTATTATTATTATTATTATTATTATTATTATTATTATTATTATCCAGCACTTTGTTCTTTTCTCTAGTTCCATATTTGGGGAACTTATTTCCATATTTCTCCCCCCCACCCACTTTTTTTTTTCTTTTCTGTCCGAGATCTTATCCTACGGATCGGTCGTTCGTACTGGGTTAGCTGGCTCTGAATTCAGCCGGATTTCCTCCCGAGAATCTAGGCCCGCGAATGCGAAGTAGTAGCCCGGGCGGATCTCCTCCCCGCGGATTCCGAGGGCGAGGCGCACAGATAGGATCGCTCGCAAAGGTGGAGATGAGCTTGAGCGGGCCCGTGAAAACGCGGAGCTTGCCCACGGGCGAGCAAAACAGAAAGCGTTGGAGAAAATTTTTTTTAAAAAAAGAAGAAGCTTCCAATAAAGAAGGGGGCCTAGGGAGGATTTTAAATTGGGTTCATTTTTTAGAAAATTTTAAACAGCACAACTCTAAAATATTTGGTTTTAATTGGTTTTATTTGGTGGGGCTTGTAAATGTTTCTATGTTTCTGTTTTTTAAATATGTTGTGAGCCGCCCTGAGTCCCGTTGGGAGAAGGGCGGGATATAAATCAAAATAAAGTAAAGTAAAAGTAAAGTAAAGGGGTCTTAACTCTGGAAGAGTCGGAAAGAGCTCTCCCCCCCCCCCAAAAAAATCTCTTTTAAATAAAATTCGTTGGCCCCGCTACCCAGTTCCTGGGGAAAAAAACGCGCTTTTTCTCTCTAGCCAAGAATAACGTTTGTTCATCCAGTCACACAAAAAAAAGGAGAGTTTCCGTTGATCAGTCTCTCTCGTGTTTAAAAGTTGCTTTCTGCCATAAATGCCGTTTTGGGGGTACCGGGCTTCTTAGCGGCCTCTCCGGGGAGGTGTTTCTGACCGTCGTGTGGAAGGGGTTCGGGTTTGGTTGGCAGCAAAGCCCGTTTCAGAAGCTGTTTCCCCCCCCCCCCGCTCTGCTCATCCTAGCTAAGGTCGAATGGCAGAAAGGAAGCGCAAGTCAAGAAGAAGGAGGAGGAGGAGAAGGAAAAGGAAGAGGAAGAGGAGGAGGAGGAGGGGGGGAAAGGGGGAGGAAGGAAGGAAGGAAGGAAGGAAGGAGAGAAATGGCAGAAGGAAGGAGAGAAACGGAAGGAGAGAAAAGGAGGAAGGAAGGAAGGAAGGGAGAAACGGAAGGAGAGAAAAGGGGGAAGGAAGGAAGGAAGGAAGGAAGAGAGAAACGGAAGGAAGGAGAGAAAAGAAGGAAGGAAGGAGGGAAGAGAAACGGAAGGAAGGAGAGAAACGGAAGGAGAGAAAAGGGGGAAGGAAGGAAGGAGGAGAGAAACGGAAGGAGAGAAACGGAAGGAGAGAAAAGGAGGAAGGAAGGAAGGAAGAGAAACAGAAAGAAGGAAGGAGAGAAACGGAAGGAGAGAAAAGGAGGAAGGAAGGAAGGAAGAGAGAAATGGAAGGAAGGAGAGAAAAGGAGGAAGGAAGGAAGGAAGGAAGGAAGGAAGGAAGGAAGGGAGAAACGGAAGGAAGAAAAGAGAGAAACGGAAGGAGAGAAAAGGAGGAAGGAGGGAAGGAAGGAGAGAAACGGAAGGAAGGAAGGAGAGAAGAGGAAGGAAGGAGGGAAGGAGGAAAGGAAGGAAGGAAGGAAGGAGGAGAGAAACGGAAGGAGAGAAAAAGAGGAAGGAAGGAAGGAGAGAAACAGAAGGAAGGAGAGAAACGGAAGGAAGGAGAGAAAAAAAGGAAGGAAGGAACAGAACGAAGGAGAGAAACGGAAGGAAGGAGAGAAAAGGAGGAAGGAAGGAAACTGCCTTTGTTTACTCGAGAGTAATTAACTCTGCCTTCGGGTATTAAAAGGTGAGCAGTTCCGCACAAGCGTTTTTCTTTGTTCTCCCCTCATCCACGCCCGCCACACCCGCGCTCACACTTCAGGGTTGCGTGTGTGCCACACACAGCTGAACACAAATTGGATTAGGGGGGGGTTTCCATTTTTTTAAAAAAAATGCAAAAGGTTCTCGCGCAAACCCTATTTCGGGGCGCCCACCCACCCCCCATTTCTCCCCCCTGGGCAGGCGAGTCCGGTTGATTTCAATGGGGGGGGGGGTGTGTGTCCCGGCTAGATCCCAACGAAGAAAGGCGTTTCTGGAGGAAAAAGGCCGATTTTTGCCCCCCCCCCCCCCCCGCCGCCTCACATTCACACAACCTCTTTCCTCACCTGTTCCTTTGTCTAGCTGAAAAGACACGGGGAGGGGGGGGGTTCCTTCTGCCTGGCCCCCGCCCTTCACACGTGTAACCCTGAACTTCGACCCGCTTCTCCTTCGGAAGCTGAGAGCTGAGCTAAACCTGGTTNTGCGGCCTACTGGGTGGGCGTGGATGGAGTGGGTGTGGCCTACTGGGTGGGCATGGCCAGCTCTACATCGTTCACGTCAAGGGTGCCTGTGGGGGCCTGGGCAGGAGTGGGACAGATCTGAGGGTCTCTGGCAGAAGGGGGTGGGACCGGGGCAAGCGCCAAGGCATGGTCCATTTCTTCATTCCTCACAAAGGGTGACCCCTCCCCAGCATGCACCCAGGGGGCGGGGCCGACGCGGCAGGGGCTGGTTCCTCGCTGTTTCCAGACGGCCTTGTGGCGCTAAGACTGAATGAGTTTCAACATAGATGGCCACCACAAAATTGTACATTGGCTCCCGGCCGGCCTGGGCCAGGGCCAAGGCAGAGGGGGCCGTTCCCTCACTGTTTCCAGGATGGCTTTGCGGGCCACATGAAACCACTTCACGGGCCACATCCGGCCCCCGGGCCTTGGGTTTGACATGTCTGCCCTATTTGAACCCCGCCACTGGACTTAACACCTTGGTCACATCAGCGTAGTAGCCCTGTTGTGTTTTAAACCCGGGGACTGACGAACCATCCAGGTTTCCCCCTTTTCATAAATTTCTTTAATAGATCTCTTTCTTTAAGAAGAGACTGGACAGCCATTTGTCCGAAATGGTATAGGGCAGGGGTAGGCAACCTTGGCTCTTTTATGACTGGTGGACTTCAACTCCCAGAATTCCTGAGCCAGCCTGGCTCAGCTTGGAAACCTCTCCCTTTCTCCTCAGCATGGCTGGCTCAGGAATTCTGGGAGTTGAAGTCCACGAGTCATAAAAGAGCCAAGGTTCCCCACCCCTGATCTAGATCATGATTTGATGAGTTTAGATCAGGGGTAGGCAACCGTGGCTCTTTTATGACTGGTGGACTTCAACTCCCAGAATTCCTGAGCCAGCATGGCTCAGCTTGGAAACCTCTCCCTTTCCCCTCAGCGTGGCTGGCTCAGGAATTCTGGGAGTTGAAGTCCACCAGTCATAAAAGAGCCAAGGTTTCCTACCCCTGGTATAGGGTTTCCTGCCTGAGCAGGGGGTTGGACTAGATGACCTTCAAGGTCCCTTCCAACTTTACTATTATTATTATTATTATTATTATTATTATTATTATTATTATTATTATTATTATTATTATTATTATTATTATTATTATTATTATCCAGCACTTTGTTCTTTTCTCTAGTTCCATATTTGGGGAACTTATTTCCATATTTCTCCCCCCCACTTTTTTTTTTCTTTTCTGTCCGAGATCTTATCCTACGGATCGGTCGTTCGAACTGGGTTAGCTGGCTCTGAATTCAGCCGGATTTCTTTCCGAGAATCTAGGCCCGCGAATGCGAAGTAGTAGCCCGGGCGGATCTCCTCCACGCGGATTCCGAGGGCGAGGCGCACAGATAGGATCGCTCGCAAAGGTGGAGATGAGCTTGAGCGGGCCCGTGAAAACGCGGAGCTTGCCCACGGGCGAGCAAAACAGAAAGCGTTGGAGAAAATTTTTTTTAAAAAAAGAAGAAGCTTCCAATAAAGAAGGGGGCCTAGGGAGGATTTTAAATTGGGTTCATTTTTTAGAAAATTTTAAACAGCACAACTCTAAAATATTTGGTTTTAATTGGTTTTATTTGGTGGGGCTTCTAAATGTTTCTATGTTTCTGTTTTTTAAATATGTTGTGAGCCGCCCTGAGTCCCGTTGGGAGAAGGGCGGGATATAAATCAAAATAAAGTAAAGTAAAAGTAAAGTAAAGGGGTCTTAACTCTGGAAGAGTCGGAAAGAGCTCTCCCCCCCCCCCAAAAAAAATCTCTTTTAAATAAAATTCGTTGGCCCCGCTACCCAGTTCCTGGGGAAAAAAACGCGCTTTTTCTCTCTAGCCAAGAATAACGTTTGTTCATCCAGTCACACAAAAAAAAGGAGAGTTTCCGTTGATCAGTCTCTCTCGTGTTTAAAAGTTGCTTTCTGCCATAAATGCCGTTTTGGGGGTACCGGGCTTCTTAGCGGCCTCTCCGGGGAGGCGTTTCTGATCGTCGTGTGGAAGGGGTTCGGGTTTGGTTGGCAGCAAAGCCCGTTTCAGAAGCTGTTTTTTCCCCCGCTTTGCTTATCCTAGCTAAGGTCGAATGGCAGAAAGGAAGCGCGAGTCAAGAAGAAGGAGGAGGAGGAGAAGGAAAAGGAAGAGGAAGAGGAGGAGGAGGAGGGGGGGAGAGGGGGAGGAAGGAAGGAAGGAAGGAAGGAAGGAAGGAGAGAAATGGCAGAAGGAAGGAGAGAAACGGAAGGAGAGAAAAGGAGGAAGGAAGGAAGGAGGAAACGGAAGGAAGGAGAGAAACGGAAGGAGAGAAAAGGAGGGAGGAAGGAAGGGAGAAACGGAAGGAGAGAAAAGGAGGAAGGAAGGAAGGAAGGAAGGAAGGAAGGAAGGAAGGAAGAGAAACGGAAGGAAGGAAGGAGAGAAACGGAAGGAGGCAAAAGGAGGAAGGAAGGAAGGAAGGGAGAAACGGAAGGAAGGAGAGAA
>NW_015391542.1:55242-66872 GCF_001527695.2 Protobothrops mucrosquamatus
GAAGGAAGGAAGGAAGAGAAACGGAAGGAAGGAGAGAAAAGGAGGAAGGAAGGAAGGAAGGAAGGAAGGAAGGAAGGAAGGAAGGAAGAGAAACAGAAGGAAGGAAGGAGAGAAACGGAAGGAGAGAAAAGGAGGAAGGAAGGGAGAAACGGAAGGAAGGAGAGAAAAGGAGGAAGGAAGGAAGGAAGGAAGAGAAACAGAAGGAAGGAAGGAGAGAAATGGAAGGAGAGAAAAGGAGGAAGGAAGGGAGAAACGGAAGGAAGGAGAGAAAAGGAGGAAGGAAGGAAGAAAGAGAAACAGAAGGAAGGAAGGAGAGAAACGGAAGGAGAGAAAAGGAGGAAGGAAGGAAGGAAGGAAGGAAGGAAGAGAGAAATGGAAGGAAGGAGAGAAAAGGAGGAAGGAAGGAAGGGAGAAACGGAAGGAAGGAAGGAGAGAAAAGGAGGAAGGAAGGAAAGAAGCAAGGAGAGAAAAGGAGGAAAGAAGGAAGGAAAGAAGAAAGGAAGGAGAGAAACGGAAGGAGAGAAAAAGAGGAAGGAAGGAGAGAAACAAGGAAGGAGAGAAACGGAAGGAAGGAAGGAAGGAACAGAACGAAGGAGAGAAACGGAAGGAAGGAGAGAAAAGGAGGAAGGAAGGAAGGAAACTGCCTTTGTTTACTCGAGAGTAATTAACTCTGCCTTCGGGTATGAAAAGGGGAGCAGTTCCGCACAAGCGTTTTTCTTTGTTCTCCCCTCATCCACGCCCGCCACACCCGCGCTCACACTTCAGGGTTGCGTGTGTGCCACACACAGCTGAACACAAATTGGATTAGGGGGGGGTTTCCATTTTTTTAAAAAAAATGCAAAAGGTTCTCGCGCAAACCCTATTTCGGGGCGCCCACCCCACCCCCATTTCTCCCCCCTGGGCAGGCGAGTCCGGTTGATTTCAATGGGGGGGGTGTGTGTGTGTCCCGGCTAGATCCCAACGAAGAAAGGCGTTTCTGGAGGAAAAGGGCCGATTTTTGCGCACCCCCCCCCCGCCGCCTCACATTCACACAACCTCTTTCCTCACCTGTTCCTTTGTCTAGCTGAAAAGACACGGGGAGGGGGGGGTCCTTCTGCCTGGCCCCCGCCCTTCACACGTGTAACCCTGAACTTCGACCCGCTTCTCCTTCGGAAGCTGAGAGCTGAGCTAAACCTGGTTGCGCTGCTTTCCGAATTAGCCTGGTTTTCGGCGGGTAACGGCTAAACCAGGATCCGCCTAACGAGCTCCGTTCACAACCGGCTAACCGAGATTAAAACTAGCAATGCTAGTTGTTAACCTGCCTTCCGAATTAGCCCGTCTTCGGGAGTTGCGGCTAAACTACGATCCGCCTAACCGGCTCGGTTCACAACGAGCTAACCACGATTGCAACTAGCAAGCCTTCCGAGCTGTTCCGCAACCCTCAACCGTTAGCCGGGTTTAAAAAGTTGCACGTGGGAATACGGCCCCCAACCGAGTGCAGCCGGGAAGCGAGTTCGCAAAAAGGCGCCTGGACGCAAGTCTGGGTGTCAAGCCCCATAATCCGCAGCCGGTTAAGGTCCGAAGCTAATTTGGCCTTCCATCTCCCCGGGTAGCTGGGAACGATGGGAGTTGAGGTCTTTTTTTTGGCTAGCTGGGGGTGGGGGTTACTAAAAGCCAAGACGCTCGGAGAACATCCGACGGGCGTGGACTTCCCAAGTTTTGACCTACTCCGGGGTCGTGGGAAAGGGGGTACCTTCAACATTTCCGGCGGTGGGTCTCGCCCCCCCCATCCCCGTAACGCTTCCTCACGGGCCAAAGGTAACTCGGCTGGGTCGCCCTCCCGCCCCAACGCGAGCATAATAATAATAATAATAATAATAATAATAATAATAATAATAATAATAATAATAATGATGATGATGATGATGATGATGATGATGATGATGATAATAATAATAATAATAATAATAATAATAATAATAATAATAATAATAATAATAATAATAATAATAATAATAATAAAAATAAAAATAAAAATAAAAATAATAAAAATAATAAAAATAATAAAAATAATAAAAATAATAATAATAATAATAATAGTAAAGTTGGAAGGGACCTTGAAGGTCATCAAAGGTCATTGAAGCTTGGGCCGTTCAGACTTGGTTTAGGGGCAGAAGATAGGAACAGATGCGCGCGAACGTGGGAACGTGTCTTAAATGGTCCCCTGTAAGACTTGGGGGGGCGGTTAAACCCTTGCCGGGGTGGGGAACGTTTTTCTGACCGTCACGCAAGGAGACCTTCGGGGGGGGGAGAAGCGCCCGTCCCTGCGCTGGGGAGGGAGCGCTGATCCAACCTGCTTGCGCGCAAACGAGGCCGGGCAACGGCTTAAGATCGGGGGAAGGGGCTGCGCCGGAGACGCAGCTGGGCGCAAGTGAATTGCCCGAGTAAGGACCCCCTGGCCCAGCCCTCTGTGCGTTTCTCTCCCACGGCAGCGGGTCCCATCATCCTTGGCCAGCCGAGCGCAATGGGAACTGGCACCCTTGGCCGGCGAGGGTCTGGAGGGGGTCTGGAGGGGTGCCTCGGAGGAACGAGCTCAAGGACCAGCCGAACCCGGACACCTCTCGGGCCAGTCCGACGTGGCGGCGGTAGTAGCCGCGTGCATAAAGCAACCTCAGTCGGGACTAGTCGCTTGACACCCTCCGCTCTCTTCCAGGCAAAGGAAGATTCTCAAGGCCAAAGTCGGTCTCGGAAGAGCCGCCGGTACTTGGGCCGTCGGGTCCCCGCCTGTGTGTGTGTGTGTGTGTGTGTGTGTGTGTGTGTGTGTGTGTGTGTGTGTGTGTGTGTGAGTGAGGGGGGGTCTTCAAAGATGAACGAAAGGCAAGAGAAGGGCGTTGTTGTGGATCCCGTGCGACGCTCCCTCGCGCCCTCCCCCCGGCCTGGACTTTATTTTGGACCAGAGCCGGTAGACTTCCCTTGACCCGAAGCCAGCCTGTGTAACGTCTGGACGGGGAGATCCGCGGGCAAAGGCGGCCCGGCGGCCTCTCCTGGGTCAAAGGAGGCGCCCCTGGCCCGGTGCCCGCCCTGCGCCGGGGAAGCGGAGCGGGGCGGAACGGCGGGGGGTGGAGAGGATGGAAGGGGAAAGGGGGAGCGAGGGAGAAAAGAAAAGAAAAGGGAAAGGAAAGAAAAGAAAGGGAAAGGGAAAAAGGAAAGGAAAACGGGCGGCCGTTTGCCAAGGGCCCAGTTTGCATCGGATTCTCTCTCTCTCTCTTCCTCCATTTCTCTCTCTCTCTCTCTCTCTTTGTCGGTATCTATCTATCTATCTATCTATCTATCTATCTATCTATCTATCTATCTATCTATCTATCTATCTATTTATCTATCTATTTATCTCTATTTATCATCTGTCTGTCTGTCTGTCTGTCTCTCTCTATATATATATATCTATCATCTGTCTATATCTATCTATCTATCTATCTATCTATCTATCTATCTATCTATCTATCTATCTATCTATCATATTTATCTATCTATTTATCTCTATTTATCATCTGTCTGTCTGTCTGTCTGTCTCTCTCTCTCTATATATATCTATCATCTGTCTATATCTATCTATCTATCTATCTATCTATCTATCTATCTATCTATCTATCTATCTATTTATCATATTTATCTATCTATTTATCTCTATTTATCATCTGTCTGTCTGTCTGTCTGTCTCTCTCTATATATATCTATCATCTGTCTATATCTATCTATCTATCTATCTATCTATCTATCATCTCTCTATCTGTCTCTCTCTCTCTCTATCGTCTATCTATCTGTATATCTCTTTCTCTTTCTTTCTGCTTCTCTTTCTCTCTTTCTCTTTCTCTTTCTCTTTCTCTCTCTCTCTCATCTAATCTATCTATCATCTATCTGTCTATCTCTTTCTCTTTCTTTCTCTTTCTCTCTTTCTCTCTTTCTCTCTCTTTCTCTTTCTCTCTCTCTCTCTCTATCATCTAATCTATCTATCATCTATCTATCTGTCTATCTCTTTTTCTTTCTCTTTCTGTTTCTCTCTCTCTCTCTCTCTCTCTATCTATTATCTAATCTATCTATCATCTATCTGTCTATCTCTTTCTCTTTCTTTCTCTTTCTCTCTTTCTCTCTCTCTCTCTATCATCTAATCTATATATCATCTATCTGTCTATCTCTTTTTCTTTCTCTTTCTGTTTCTCTCTCTTTCTCTCTTTCTCTCTCTCTCTCAGATAGATAATAGATTAGATAGATAGTTCTATCTGTCTATCTCTTTCTCTTTCTTTCTCTTTCTCTCTTTCTCTCTCTCTCTCTATCATCTAATCTATATATCATCTATCTGTCTATCTCTTTTTCTTTCTCTTTCTGTTTCTCTCTCTTTCTCTCTTTCTCTCTCTCTCTCTCTATCTATTATCTAATCTATCTATCATCTCTCTATCTCTTTTTCTCTCTCTTTCTCTCTCTCTCTCTCTCTCTCTCTCTCTCTCTCTCTCTCTCTCTCTCTCTCTCTCTCTCTCTCTCTCTCTCTCTCTCTCTCTCTCTCTCTCTCTCTCTCTCTCTCTCCTCTCTCTCTCTCTCTCTCTCTCTCTCTCTCTCTCTCTCTCTCTCTCTCTCTCTCTCTCTCTCTCTCTCTCTCTCTCTTCTCTCTCTCTCTCTCTCTCTCTCTCTCTCTCTCTCTCTCTCTCTCTCTCTCTCTCTCTCTCTCTCTCTCTCATCTATCTATCTATTTTCTCCATTTCTCTCTCCCTCCCTCCCTCCCTCCCGTCTGTCTGTCCGTCTGTCTGTCTAAATCGCAATAAACAACCAGCCACCCCAACTCCCGCGGTGCCTTGACCGGGCCTACATTTGGGCCCCCCAGGAAAGCCGCCAACAGGGGAAGGGAAGGCCGAGGCTTCTGCGGGGAAACTGCCGCCCGGTTCTTCCACCTCCCCCCCCCCCGGGCTGATTTCCATGGGGCGCGCCCTTAAACCCTTTAGCCGGTTCTCGGCGACCCCCAGACTTCGATGAGTCCCATTTTCAGAGCTGGGGGGTGGGAGAGGGAAAGAACCGGCTTAAAACCACCCCCCAAAAACGGCTGGAGTGGTCTCCCCAGTATTTGACATCTGGTGTGAACTGGGGTGGGGGGCACCGATCGGGGTCTTTTTCTGTTCCTCCTAAACTAGGGCAGAGGGGGGGTGTGTGCGCTTTTCTTTGAGGACCTGTTTTCCCGAGCGTCAGAATGCGGGAACCGAGTAGGTTGGCCCTTTCTTCCTATTTGGGAGAAAAAAAAGGGGGCATTCACACGAGACCCTGAACCCGGATCCTTACCCAGCCACCTTTCGGGGTTTCTTTAACCGAGGCTAGCTCGCCGGGAAGAACCCCCGATGGCATCCCAAAGAAGCAGTCTTTGGAGGGCATCCGCTCAACAGTATAAGCCCGACTCCGGGTTAAACGGGTCGTGTGAACGCAGCCGCCTGCGCAATCCCCGTTTTTTTTCCCCCCTTTTCTCCTGCTTTTCTTCTCCGCCTTCCGCGGTCGCTTCTTCTCACGGGGAGCGTACCTTTGTGTGTGTGTGTGTGTTACCCCCTGCGGGACCGAGCAAAAAACACAACACACTGAAAACCCTTTTTTTCCCCTCTTCCTAACCTGTTTCTTTCTTTCTTTCTTTCTTTCTCTTTCTTTCTTTCTTTCTTTCTTTCTTTCTTTCTTTCTTTCTTTCTTTCTTTCTTTCTTTGTTTGTTTGTTTGTTTGTTTGTTTGTTTGTTTGTTTGTTTGTTTTAAAGCAAGAACAAATGGCGGAAAGGCGAACGAAGTCGCTCCTACCTGCCTGGTTTCTAGAATTTAAGGGGAATGAAAAACGGCAGCGCTGCCTTTTTGCGGCGACGGCAGCCACTTTAGAGAAGCGAAATAAAACGGGAAGAAGCCAAACTCCACGGAGCTGAGTTCGAATGCTGGGCTAAAAATGGCACTTCGGGCGGACTGGATTGTCGCTGAGAACTGGCCAAACTTGGCTACGGATCAAACCCAACCAGAAGGGGCTCAGCGGGGACCCCCACCCCGATTCCCAAGCAAATCCGCTTTCCCCCACCACCACCACCAGGTTACCCCTAGAAAGACGCCTCTTTCTAAAATAACTCGTGTTTTTTTTTTTTTCCTTCCTTCGGACGGCCCACCCATTTAGGACAGGGTTATTATTTTTTTTGTTGCTGTTATTTTTTGCCCTTGTCACAACGGTGCGACTCGGAACGGGTGTGCGTGTGTAATAATAATAATAATAATAATAATAATAATAATATTATTATTATTATTATTATTATTATTATTATTATTATTAATAATAATAATAATAATGCAACGACAAGGACAGGTGTGGAGAAAGAGAGAGATGGGGGGAGAGGAAAGGAGAGGAGGAAGAGGAGATGGGTGGGGTCGCCTCGATTTTTGGGGTGCCTCGAAAATGAGGGCGATTTCAATTAGCCCCCATCCCGCAGTCGGACACCCCCCCCTCTCTCTCCTTTCGCCCCCCCTGAAAAAGACAAAACTTCCCCCCCCCAAAAAAAACCCTGCTAAATGCCAACTTTCAATTCTGCAGCTTTCAATTCTGCAGTTTTCAATTCTGGAGACCCCCCCCCCTTCGGGTCGATCTGCCCTCGTCCCAGTGTAATCTGGGAGGGTCGGCGTGGGGGGGTGGGGGGGGAGAGAGGGAGGGAGACCACGAGGAAGGGTCTCAGAGATTTCCCCTCTATCGGTCGCCCTCTTTCCCTCCCGGGGGAGAGAAGGCGAGAAATTGAAGTCCAGCCCGCAAGAAATCTTCCCGACTTTCAGAATTGTTGGCAACGAGCTGAAAAGACTCGGATTTCCTACCTTACCGTCGGTGGGAAGCGAGATCTGGGGGGAAAAACGCCCGGCTGGCGGTGGGCTCGGCAAAGGTACGACAGCCGGAGCCGGTCGCCCTTCCCTGGCTTATTCCATTTCTTCCCTAACCAAACAAATGGACCATTTTTTGCATCTACCGCACCGTTTTATACATGATGAGCCAGTCGGTAATAGGATTATTAAACAAAAACCGTCTCAGGCGCTGGCGTTAAACCTTTTTTTTTTTTTTTTTTGGGTAATGGCTAATTAGGTTTTGCACAGGAAAAAAAAAATTAGATTTAACGCGCGCCTTAAGTCTTCGCCTTGCCTTTTCAGTGGATGCTACACATAATTTGGGGGGGGGGGGCAGGACTGGTAAAAAAAAAAAAAACCAATTCGGGGAGAGATAATAGAAAAAAAAAATTAACCGTTTTAACATATATTACGGGATCCCCATCCTAGGATCAGGCGAAAGGATATTTTCATGATCGAATATTATATACATAAAACTAATTATTTCCCAGCTTCTTGCCTTGATCAATTTACAGCCTGGGAAGGGAGGGGAGGAGTGCCCTCTAGCGGCCGAAGGGATGGCTGCAGCCAGGAATCCAGCAAAGCGGGTTTTCAATTTTATTTTATTTTATTTTAAGCCAGCGAGGCTTAAAATAAAAGATTTAAAACAGGTCAGGAGCTGGCAGAGGAGAAAATCGAACTCCTACCTTGTTGTTTCATACAGACAGAGAAAAATATTCCTGTCATCCCTGCGTTCATACTATAAGGTCGGGTGGAAAGAGATCTGGTCAATTTGCTGGCCTTTTAAACATCTGGTGCATGCATGGATCGCCATAAAAAAAAACAAAACATGACTAATTTATTGTCAGGGCTTTAAGATGGTGATGTAGGGGAGATACAAAAACCCCTGGAAAGAAAGGCAAAGGAAAAAAAAATCCTATTTCAATCAAAACAAACTTGGGACAAAAATACCATTAAAATCTGTGCACGTTAAACCCCGATGTTCTTGGGAGACGTTATCTCCGGTGAATTAAAGCCTTTGTCAATTCAGTTCCTATAATGCATCTCTAAAATGGCGATTTTTTTTTTTAATAGTGTGGTTTTTGGTTCCCCCCCCTCCCAAAATTTCCCTTTCCATTTATTGAAGCCATTTAAAAATAAATGCAATGGAGACGGAAGGAGTTTATTTCCAGGGAAATAGGCTGTCGGTTGGAATCGGACACCTCGTGCGATCTGGGAAATTATGTTAAATGTACTAAGATCGCTTATTAATCAGGAATTAATAAATTGAGGAGTTGCATGCTTGGATTTTCTGCTGGGGAAGCTGAAGTGAGACTTTGCAGTTAACTGGGAATTGGGAAGAACCGGTTAGTTGCTTTTCACCGTCATGAATATAAATCACTTGCCAAACATCTGAATTTTGATAATATGACCATGGGGATGCGATGGCCATAAGTGTGAAAAAAAATGGCCGTTGTAACTGTGAACGGTCACTAAATGAACTGTTGTAAGCCGAGGACTGTCTATATTGACAGCCAGCTTCACTCATTCCTCAAAGCCTCTTTTTTCAAAGGCCTTTGATGTGGACATTTGAGTGTTTTCCCAAAGGTGCTTTTTTCACGAGGCACCTGGAATTTTCTTGTTTTTCTTTTCTTTTTTTTTATTAAAAGTTTTATAAAGATTACAGTATAAACCCCCATACCCACCCCAAAACCCCACCCTCCCCCTCCCCCACTTCCCAGACCTGAACCCAGGGTTACAAATATAATAATCAAAATCTATCTAACATTAACCAACCATTAAAATAACCAAGTCCATAATACGCTTTAACTCCCCTTTAACACAAATTTAAACAAATTAAAGTTAAACACAATAATAAACATATTCATAACCTAAATATTAAACAATACCATACTAATATTAATTCCATTAAAATAAACTATTAATAATAACAATACTCTAGAGTTTACTCATAACCCAAATGAAACTTTTTAGTCCCATATTTATTCTGAATATAATCTCTCCATCTTCTCCAGACCGAGATGTATTTGTTTTTCTTTGAAGACGTTTCACTTCTCATCCCAGAAGCTTCTTCAGCTCTGACTGGGATGGTGGAGAACGGAAGGATTTATACTCCTTTCAGACAGCTGGTCATTTGCCTTCTTTTAGAGAGGCGTTGAGCCCACTTGGAGGTTTGTCTGTGTCCTCAGGGTCACCTGAGTGGTGCAAATGGGTGTGGAGCCTTCTTGGAACTGCTGAAAGGACCGTGTGGTAGATCATCTACCTCCAGTCTACAACACAAATCCTTTCAGCAATTCCAAGAAGGCCCCACACCCATTGGCACCACTCAGGTGACCCTGAGGACACAGACAAACCTCCAAGTGGCCTCAACGACTCTCTAAAAGGAGGCAAATGACCAGCTATCTGCAAGGAGTATAAATCCTTCCATTCCCCATCATTCAGTCAGAATCTGAAGAAGCTTCTGGGATGAGAAGCAAAACATCTTCAAAGAAAAACCAGAAAGTCCAGGTGCCTCGTGAAAAAAGCATCTTCGGGAGAAGGATGAAAGGGAAAGAGGAGGAGGAGGAGGAGGAAGATGGGATGAAAGGAAGGAGAAGATAGTAGAGAGAGAGAGAAAGAAAGAAAAAGGAAGAGGAGGTGAAGGTTAAGGAAAGGGAAAGAAAGAGGAAGAGGAAGAAGAAGAAGAAGGAGGAGGAGGCTTTTTCAAATGGCCTCAACGACTCTCTAAACTAGGGTGGCGTTTAACAGAACAGCCAGTTCCTCTTGGACAGTTTGAAGATTCCTGCAAACGGGCAGGGGTTGGACTAGATGACCTTCAAGGGCCCTTCCAGCCCTGCGATGGGAGGAGCGTGCTCCACTTCTGGCAGCACTGCACCGGAAGTCACGCTATGTGACGTGCGGCCCGTCCTCGGCTTACGCCAGTTCATTTAGTGAGCGTTGCAAAGTTACGACGGCGCTGAAAAAAAAAAGGGACTTAGGACCGTTTTTTCACACTTTACGACCGTTGCAGCATTCCCCCGCGGTCACGTGATCAGAATCCGGACGCTTGGCAACTGACTTGCAGTTATGACGGTCGCAGTCAACCCCCTCCCCGGGAGGGGTCACGTGATCCCCGTTTGCGACCTTCCGACATGGAAAAGCCGGATTCACTTAACAACCGGGTTACGAAGTGAACAGACTGCAGCGATTCGCTTAACGGCCGCGACGAGAAAGGTCGTAAAATAGGACAAAGCTCACTTAACAACATAAATTCTGGTCGTAAGTTGAGGACTGCCTGTATTTTGTTTAATCCTGAATTGTTAAAGATTGCAAAATGGTAGCACAGTTTGTGGGGAATGGTGTGTGTGTGTCATTCATTGTGTTTTGGAAATACCGTCGCTGAGTCCGGAGTCCGGAGCGTAGATTTAATGAATACATTCAATTAATTGAATTAATTAATACAATTAAAATTGAATTGAATGAATTAACGTTATATGTCGCCCATCTGGCGCTTCGAGGCGACTCAGCGTCCTGCAGACTGGGGGGTGGGGGAAGAAAAATAAAAATAAAAATAAAAAGAAAAAGAAAAAGAAAGACACGCGAAAAGAATTTGCCAAAACTACGTCGGAATCAGCCCGGAGCGGGTTTCAGCGGGGGAAGCCCCGCCCACCGGCCAGCCCCGCCCACCGACGGGACGACGCAAACGCGCTCTGCGCGTCTCAGGGAAACTACGTCGCCCGGCATGCCCCGCCGGGTGAACCCCCCCGGAAACGGGCGGCAAAGACGCATGCGCACCACGAGGCGTCGGGCGGCGAGGTCGCTGCGTCTCTACTTCCCTCCCTCCCTCGGCGGGCGGGGTCACGCGCCTGCGCAGAAGCGGCCTCCTTCTCCCCTCAGCGTCGCTCCGGCTTCCCTCGCGGGCGGCCTTCGAGCTTCTTCCCCTCGTCGAGCGAGCGAAGCCGGGCGGCGGCGGCCATGGCGGACACGGCGCAGAACGGGCCCATGCAGGGCGGCGCGGGCGGCGGGGCGGTGGTGAGCGACCGCCCGGGCCTTTCCCCCCCTTCCTCCTCCCCACCCCCCCCCGCTTCGGACTACAAGCCCCATCGTCCCCGGGGTGTCTCGCTTCGCGTGGGGCGGGGCTTTCGAGCCCACTAAGGTCGCCGGGCCGGGGAAAAGGGCGGGGTGTCCTGTCGGCCTCTCCCCCCCCACCTTTTTTTTCCTGGTTGCCCTTTGATCTTGTGATTAATCAACCAACGCGGGGAATTCCATGTGGCCTCCCATCCCCTGATTAATCAACCTACCCAGATATTTCCATGTGGCCTCCCATCCCAGAGCCTCCCATCCCCTGATTAATCAACCAACCTGGGGATTTCCATGTGGTCTCCCATCCCAGGGCCTTCCATCCCCTGATTAATCAACCAACCTGGGGATTTCCATGTGGTCTCCCATCCCAGGGCCTTCCATCCCCTGATTAATCAAGTCAGAGATTTCCATGTGGCCTTCCATCCCCTGATTAATCAACCAACTCAGAGATTTCCATGTGGTCTCCCATCCCAGAGCCTCCCATCCCCTGATTAATCAACCCAGAGATTTCCATGTGGCCTCCTATCCCCTGATTAATCAACCAACCCAGAGATTTCCACGTGATCTCCCATCCCCTGATTAATCAACCAACCCAGAGATTTCCGTGTGGCCTCCCATCCCAGGGCTTCCCATCCCCTGATTAATCAACCCAGAGATTTCCATGTGGCCTCCCATCCCCTGATTAATCAACCAACCCAGAGATTTCC
>NW_015391542.1:68002-70233 GCF_001527695.2 Protobothrops mucrosquamatus
TGTGGCCTCCCATCCCCTGATTAATCAACCAACCCAGAGATTTCCATGTGGCCTCCCATCCCCTGATTAATCAACCAACCCAGAGATTTCCGTGTGGCCTCCCATCCCAGGGCTTCCCATCCCCTGATTAATCAACCCAGAGATTTCCATGTGGCCTTCCATCCCCTGATTAATCAACCAACCCAGAGATTTCCGTGTGGCCTCCCATCCCCTGATTAATCAACCAACCCGGGGATTTCCACATGGTCTCCCATCCCAGGGCTTCCCATCCCCTGATTAATCAACCAACCCGGGGATTTCCATGTGGTCTCCCATCCCAGGTGTTACCTTGCTGCTAAGGGAAGAGCACTGCTGCACACACACACACACTACAGGCAGTTCTCGACTTACGACCAAATTGAGCCCAAAAATGTACCTCGAAAAATTTGTTCAGTGAGTTTTGCTCCATTTTACGACCTTTCCTGCCACCGTTCTTAAGTGAATCACCGCAGTTGTTAAGTTAGTCACATGGTCGCTAAGTGAATCTGGCTTCCCCCCACTGACCTTGCTCGTCAGGAGGTCAAAAAAGGGAAATCGCATGACCCGGGGGGACGCTGCAACGGTCATAGGGGTGAAAAATGGTCGTCGTGCCGTTGGAACTTTGAACGGTCACTAAATGAACCGTCGTAAGTCGAGGACTGCCTGTAAAACGGAATTGCTGCCTGCTGTCTATGTGCAACTGCTGAAGATTTCTTGATTTAATGGCAGGCTTTACACTTTTTCTGATACGAACTTTTTTTTCCCTTTTTAGCAATTTCTGATGAGTAACAAGTTGGAGACAGCAATGTGGCTTTCGCGTCTATTCACAGTTTATTGTTCGGCTTTATTTGTCCTTCCTCTACTGGGGTATGTGCCATATTTTCTTCAAAAGTCACAATGCTCCTTGTCTTTCAGCTGCAGGAAAGATAGATAATTTCCAAGATGCTTTATATTATATTATCACGAATAAAGGCCAATATTTTGGGTCTACACGTATAAGAGACGTGCTCCAGGCAGGGATATTAGCCGTTTGATGTTCCAATGGTTGTAGGTCAATCATTGATTTCAGTGGCAAAGATCACATTTTGGATTTTAATTTACCGGTAGGTCAGTAGAATAAGCTTTGGTGGTGATCAACCTTTTCTCAACATTGCTGCTTCTGATTTTAGTCGTTGAATTTTGGCCTGGGCAATTAATGGAGACATAACCAATTGGCAAACGTTCAGATTTCAACAGTTCTCCTAATTTAAAACTCTTTAAAATATTGTGGAGCTATCTGCATTGGTTTTATTCTTTTCTGGGAATGAAAGTGTGTGCTGGGACACCACCTTCATGAAGCTAGAGCCATTGTCTTCAATGGGAGGAATAATAAGCTAGAGCCATTGTCTTCAGTGGAAGGAATAATAATATAACAACAATGATGATAAAGTTGGAAGGGACCTTGGAGATATTCAGTTGATTTATTGCTAAACAGCTTATGCAGTTATCTTCCCAGCTAATGGTTAGCGTCTGGTTAGACTTAAAGGTCTAAATAATAGTAATAGTAATAATAATAATAATAATAATAATAATAATAATAATAATAATAATAAAGTTGGAAGGGACCTTGGAGGTCATCTAGTCCAACCCCCTGCTCAAGTAGGAGACCCCATACCATTTCAGATCAACGAAACCAGACTCTTTTTGAAAGTCTCCAGTGATGGAGCACCCACAACTTTTTGGAGGCAGGTTGTTTCCACTGGTTAATTCTGTAAGAAAAGAGAGAGAAAGATGGGTGACGGCTGCTGCGATGGTCAAGAAGACCGGAAATCGAAGTATTTACTGATGTTAAAAATGGCTATCCACTCAAAGGTTAAATGTCTTTAATGGGGAAGAGCCAAGGGTTCAGTGTAGCTCTACAGTTCTTATGTTTTATGGGAATAAAATTCCCTCTCCAGTTTTAGATTTATGGTTTATAAGAGTAAATCTGGCATCAAGACCAGTTGCCATGACCCCTTTCAAACTTAGAATAGACTAGAGCTGGAAGGGACCTTGGAGGTCTTCTAGTCCAGCCCCCTGCTCAAGCAGGAGACCCTATATACCATCTCAGATAAATGACAGGACACCACCCAGCCGGTTCTAAGAGGCTTTGTGGTCAATGAAGTGAAATACAAACTCGGAACTCCCGTCACTGACCTAAGGTCATCTCAAAACCCAATTCAACCCATCCTCCC
>NW_015391542.1:71987-77973 GCF_001527695.2 Protobothrops mucrosquamatus
AAGGCCGTGGGGAAGGCACCCTCCCTCAAAGAAGCGTTTACAATTCCCTGGAGCCAGGCTCGTGCACCCCCCCGAGCTGCCAGCACCAGCCAGGAGGGGCACGGATCCAGTAAACATGTGGTTGCATTCAGCCTCCCCAAGATCCTGTCCACGTCCTCAGGAGCCACAGAGTCAAACTCCTCCCATACAACAGTCTCAAACATACCTTCAAACATCTACATCTGCCTATCCCAGGTCCTTGGGAAGGACTCGATAGGTAGACAAAAATGCCAAATCCAGTCTGAACATCTGGCTGACTGTGTGACGATTAATAATAATAATCATCATCATCATCATCATCATCATAATAGTTGGAAGAGACCTTGGAGGTCCACATCTCTTAAAGTTGCCGAGAATAGAATTAGAAATAGAATAGAATAGAATAGAATAGAATAGAATAGAATAGAATAGAATAGAATAGAATAGAAAATATGGAATGGAATGGAATAAATAGAATTAAGAATAGAATAGAATAGAATAGAATAGGAGAATGGAATTGATAGAATGTAGAATAGAATAGAATGGAATCGATAGAATGTAGAATAGAATAGAATAGAATAGAAAATATGGAATGGAATGGAATAAATAGAATTAATAATAGAATAGAATAGAACAGAATAGAATAGAAAATATGGAATGGAATGGAATAAATAGAATTAATAATAGAATAGAACAGAATAGAATAGATCTTGGAGGTCATCTAGTAGTCTAACCTCCTGCTCAGGCAGGAGACCCTATACCATTTCGGACAAATGGCCGTCCAGTCTCTTCTTAAAAACTTCCAGTGTTGGAGCATTCACCGCTTCTGGAGGCAGGTTGTTCCACTGGTTAATTGTTCTAACTGTCAGGAAGTTTCTCCTTAGTTCCAGGTTGCTTCTCTCCTTGACTAGTTTCCATCCGTTGCTTCTTGTCCTGCCTTCAGGCGCCTTGGAGAAGAGCTTGACTCCCTCTTCTTTGGGGCAGCCCCTGAGATACTGGAGCACCGCTGTCGTGTCCCCCCTAAGTCCTTCTCTTCATTAAAGTTCATTAATAATAATTCACTAATAATGCCTTGGCTGTGAGCAGGGCAGGTTTTCAGAAACGCTGGGATGGGGGTGATGCAACTCCAGGCTCGTGGGAGGATGGCTTGAGCACAAGCGTCTTGTTGGTGTGGTAACTACTCTGTTGATCATTCCCAGGTTGCACGAGGCAGCCAGCTTTTACCAGCGGGCTTTGTTGGCGAACGCGCTCACCAGTGCCCTGCGTCTCCACCAGCGGCTGCCCCATTTCCAGCTAAGCCGGGCCTTCTTATCTCAAGCCCTGTTGGAGGACAGCTGCCACTACCTCTTGTACTCCCTCATCTTCGTCAACTCCTACCCCGTCACCAGTATCCTTTTCTCCAACGGGCACGTAACGCTACGCTCCTCAGTGGAGCCAACAGAGCGGGAGCCTGGCACATTTGTCTCAGGGCTGAGCTGGGCCGCAAGGCGATCCTTAGAGCAGTGGTTCTCAACCTTTTTAATGCCGCGACCCCCAACCGGTCGTAAGTCGAGGACTAAACCGGTCGTAAGTCGAGGACTAAACCGGTCGTAAGTCGAGGACTAAACCGGTCGTAAGTTGAGGACTACCCAACCGGTCGTAAGTCGAGGACTTTCCCTGCCCGGGAGCGCCACGCATGCGTGGTTCTGCCCCCTGCGCCGTCCGAGGCGTAGCTGGCAAGCGGCAGAGACGGAGCAGGCCGACCACCAGCTGGCCCAGCCCAAGGGAGGTAAGGCACCCGCCGGAAAAGGGGAAAAAAATGGCGGACAGCCTCGCTTGGCGACCCCCGTGAAATGGTCGATCGACCCCAAATGGGGTCCCGACCCACAGGTTGAGAACCGCTGCCTTAGAGGTATCATCATAATAATAAAGTTGGAAGGGGCCTTGGAAGTCATCTAGTCCAACCCCCTGCTCAGGCAGGTAAACCCTAGACCCGTGACGGCGAACCTTGTAGAGACCGAGTGCCCAAAGTGCAACCCAAAACCCACTTACGCAGCGTCGGGTGCTGGGTGGGTGTGGCCCATTGGGTGGGCGTGGCCCATTGGGTGGGCGTGGCTGCGGTGGTAACGGCAGACTGGGTGGGACTAAAAAGTTCAATCAATCAATTCCAACTTTGCAAGATCTTTTTTTTTTCCCCACGAGAAGTTGAAATTGACTGAACCTTTTTTTTTTTTTGCGCATGGTGGCGGACGCCTAAAGCGAAAAGGTTTTATAAAACCCAGCTGAAGGCCTAGGACTAGGGTGTGCCCACAGAGAGGGCTCTGAGTGCCACCTCTGGCACCCGTGCCATAGGTTCGCCGCCACTGCCCTATCCCATTTCAGACAAATGGCTGTCCAGTCTCTTCCTAAAAACCTCCAGTGATGCAGCACCCACAACTTCTGGAGGCAAGCAGTTCCACGGGTTAATTGTTCTAACACTCAGGAAGTTTCTCCTTAGTTCTAGGTCAGTGGTTCTCAACCTGTGGGTCGGGACCCCATTTGGGGTCGATCGACCATTTCATGGAGGTCGCCAAGCAAGGCTGTCCGCCATTTTTTTTGTCCGCCATTTTTTTGTCCGCCATTTTTTCCCCCTTTTCCGGCGGGTGCCTTACCTCCCTTGGGCTGGGCCAGCTGGTGGTCGGCCTGCTCCGTCTCTGCCGCTTGCCAGCTACACCTCGGCCGGCGCAGGGGGCGGAACCACGCATGCGCTGCGCTCCCGGGCAGGGAAAGTCCTCGACTTACGACCGGTTGGGTAGCCCTCGACTTACGAGCGGTTTAGTCCTCGACCTACGAGCGGTTTAGTCCTCGACTTACGACCGGTTGGGGGTTGCGGCATTAAAAAGGTTGAGAACCACTGTTCTAGGTTGCTTCTCTCCTTGGTTAGCTTCCATCCGTTGCTTCGCCGCGTCGCCGTGTTTTACCGTTCCCCAATTCCAGGAGTTTTAAAGTTTGTCGAGTCTTGAATGATAACGTGGCGCCCTTAACTTTCCCTCCAGTGAGCATTTTCCCCGTGCTGCTGTTCTCGTTGCTCCACGCAGTGACCTACACGAAGAAAGTTCTTGATGTAAGTATGCATGTTGACCTCTAGTCTGTTTTTTTTTCTGCTTTTGAGCGCTGGGCTGCTTTTCGAGCAATTTTTCTCCCAACCTCGGGAACGTTTCAAGCTGGGTGGATTTCTTTAACGTTCCCAAAGTTGAGAAAAAAACCCCCCTATTTTCTTCTTACGCAGTTAAGAAGGTTGTGGAAGAGCATAAAGCTGCATTTTTCTTCTTTTTAGAACAAAGGTCACCAACCTTTGTCGGTTGGCGGAGCGGAAGAAAAGAGAGGGGGAAGCATTTGACATGCGGGCGTGCGCGTGGGGCCACGAGCACGCGCGTGCTGTAAACGGGGCGGGGCTAGCGCCCGCGTGATACTACCCCTGCCCCTGTCCTTGAATGGCACAGTGCCGTATTTCTGCGCTGTGCAGCATCGGCCATTTTTGAACCTTGCAGCATGGTGGCAGCCCTTTTTGTGGCGCAGTGGCGGACCATTTTATGCGCCCCACAGTGTGGCGGTGGCCCATTTCTGCACCCCGTGGCACGGCAGCATCCATTTTTGTGCCTTGCAGCGTGGCGGCGGCCTGCTTTTGCGCCCCGCACTGCGGCGGCCTGTTTTCGCACCCTGAGGCGCAGTGGCGTCCTGTTTTTGCACCCTGCGTGCTAGCACAAGCGAGGGTGTGTGTGTGCTAACGCGCGTGCACTGGCCAGCCTGTCCCGCGGCCCGGTGGCCAGCAGGACACTGCCCGCTACAGGACCACTACAGGACCACTGCTACAGGACCACTGCTTTAGAAGATTAGAGAATTATTAGAGAAATAATATTTCCCATGAAACTCTGCAAGGACCAGCGTACTAGTCAGCAGGCAGCTGTGGGGCCACCGACAGGCAGTCCTTGACTTACAACAGCTCACTTTAGTGACCGAAGTTGTAACGGCAATGAAAAAAAGTGACGTAGGATCATTTTTCACCTTTACGACCCTTGTAACATCATCCCGGTGGTCATGTGATCAAAATTCTGCCACTCGGCAACTGGCATGGACTTATTCCTGTTCCTCCAGCGTCTCCGGTGTCACGAGATCTCCTTTTGCAGCCTTCTGACAAGCAAAGTCAGCGGGGACACCGGATCCGCTTAACAACCGCGTTGCTCATTTAACAACGGCAGTGATTCACGTAGCCACTGTGTGTGAGACAGGGTCTTTAAAGGGGGCAAAATTCACTGAGCGACAGAAATTTGGGGCGCCGGGGTCGTAAATTGTGGACTACTTGTGCTAGGTATATGTTACTGCGGAGAAAGCAGTTGTGAGAGGCTTGTTGCACGCAAGCGGATATTTTTGTCGTCTTGGGGCTGTGAAATACGTTTTCCATACTTAGAGACATTTTTTAGTGGGATTCGGAGTGAATTAACTCTTTAGATTTGCAAGGAGCTGCATGTTGGGAAGCTGGTTTAGATCTTAGGGCAGGGGTCTTCAAACTTGGCCCTTTGATGACTGGTGGACTTCAACTCCCAGAATTCCTCAGCCAGGCACGCGTGCCTGGCTGAGGAATTCTGGGAGTTGAAGTCCACCAGTCATCAAAGGGCCAAGTTTGAAGACCCCTGTCTTAGAGGGTTAATTAGTGCCTTCCCTGGTTTATAAATATCAGAGTTGAAAATAATTTTATTTTTCATTAGTAAATTAGCATAAGCCGGAGCAAGTAATTTATAGGGGTATCTGCTGATTTGGTTTTTTGTCTCCCTTTTTTTTTTAAAAGGCACGAAGCTCAAATAGTCTTCCTTTCCTAAGAAATCTGTTGGACAAGCTAAATGCCAATCAACAAAACATCTTAAAATTTATTGCCTGCAACGAAATCTTCTTGATGCCAGCTACCGTGTTTATGCTTTTCAGGTATGTGTCCTTCATAGTCCTTCATTCATATATATATATATGTATGTATGTATGTATGTATGTATGTATGTATGTATGTATGTATATGTATGTATGTATGTATGTATGTATGTATGTATGTATGTGAGTCTTTGGTCATTCGGGTTTTCTCCCGTGTAAGATTAGAAGTATCATAGCGACGTTTCGATGAAATCACATTCATCATCATCAGGCTTGTGCTTTTAGCTTTGTGCTTCTCTGAGAAGCCTGATGATGATGAATGTGATTTCATCGAAACGTCGCTATGATACTTCTAATCTTACACGGGAGAAAACCCGAATGACCAAAGACTCACATATAAACACCCGAAGTTTGGAATGCTGTATTTCCTGTCTCTCAAAAGAAACTTGATTTACTACTGGGTGAAGATGTAGGCTCAGGGTAGTGACTTATTCAAGGCTTACGAGCGATCCGCTGTGAGAACTTAAAAGAGCCCCAGGGCCCAACTCTCTGGAACTCTCTGCATAAATTGAGTGGAAGACCTGCGTTCACTCAATTCTTAAATGAATTTGATTTTCAAGTCAATCACATTAACCAAGTCCTAAGATCGACTAAACCAAAACTGGATTTTGTTTCTATTTTTTTTTAAATATTTTTTTTCATTCCTGCAGCGTCTCCATGCTGTATCTTCACTGCTGTCCAGAAACCCTGTAAATTATAAGTTTTAACGGTTGCTTAAGTTAATAGTAGCTCTGTGGCTTCTTAGGGGAAGTAGGTCTGCATACAGAACGTTATGGTAAAGAGCTGGATAGAGCTGGAAGGGGCCTTGGAGGTCTTCTAGTCCAGCCCCCTGCTCAAGCAGGATTGTTCTTCTTGTGACTTCCTTCTTCGGTTCTTCTTCTTCTTCTACTTCTTGTTCTTCTTCTTCTTGTTCTTCTTCTTCCTTCTTCTTCTTCTCCTCCTCCTCCTCCTCTTCTTCTTCTTCTTGTTCTTCCTTCTTCTCCTCCTCCTCCTCCTCCTCCTCTTCTTCTTCTTCTTCTTCTTCTTCTTC
>NW_015391542.1:78073-79850 GCF_001527695.2 Protobothrops mucrosquamatus
CTCCTCTTCCTCTTCCTCCTCCTCCTCCTCCTCCTCCTCCTCCTCCTCCTCCTCCTCCTCTTCTTCTTCTTCTTCTTCTTCTTCTTCTTCTTCTTCTTCTTCTTCTTCTTCTTCTTCTTCTTCTTCTTCTTCTTCTTCTTCTTCTCCTTCTCCTTCCCCTTCTCCTTCTCCTTCTCCTTCTCCTTCTCCTTCTGCCATATCCGTTATTGGTGATCATGTTGGCGATCTTGTTTTTATCAGCAGCCGCACGAAAAAGTGCTGCTGAGTTTTGTCCAACCAGTCCCTTAGATTTTGATTGTGCAGGAAACCCTACACCATTTCAGACAAATGGCTGTCCAGTCTCTTCTTTAAAACTTCCAGTGTTGGAGCATTCACCGCTTCTGGAGGCAGGTTGTTCCACTGGTTAATTGTTCTCACTGTCAGGAAGTTTCTCCTTAATTCCAGGTTGCCTCTCTCCTTGGTTAGTTTCCACCCATTGCTTCTTCTCCTGCCTTCAGGCGCCTTGGAGAATAGCTTGACTCCCTCTTCTTTGTGGCAGCCCCTGAGATATTGGAACACTGCTATCCTGTCCCCCCTCATCCTTCTCTTCATTAAACTAGTCATACCCAACTCATTCTTCATGTGTTTTAGTCTCCAGGCCTTTAATCACCTTAGTTGCTCTTAGTTGAGGTTTCCATTCGATATGTTGAGCGGGAGAATCTTGTTTAGCGTATTTTAAGTGAAAGAGTATGGTAAGATCTTGTCGAACAACTGTAATTAGAGCTGGGATTTCCATCGCTAAGCGGTGCAGTTGTAAGATGTAAGATTATGTGACTGTGCCAAGTTACAGTGACAATTCCAGCAATTCCAGTTGCGGTCATGAAGCAAATTCTGTTAAGGTTTGCAAGCATCCCACAGTCACTATTTGTTATCTCCTACCGGTTTTCCCGTTGACTTTGCTCGTCTGTCGCAAATTGCACTCAGGTAACCGTGGGATGCTGCAATGTCATAATTGTGAGTCAGTCTGAAACACACGCACATACACACACACACACACACACACACACACCTGAAGAGAGGGATAGGTATCGTTGTTATAAATCGCTCTTAAATTTTGGGAAGGGCGGAATAAAACGTGTTTTTTATTAATTTGGTATATCTCCCACGGGATTCAAACACTAAAGATTGTGTGTGTGTGTGTGTGTGTGTGTGTGTGTGTGTGTGTGTGTGTGTGTGTGTGTGTGTGTATTTCTTACACGGGGACAGAATTTTGAAGAGGTGCAGCCATCTGACTTGGGGGGTTTTTTTTTTGGCCTTGGAATATTTGTCACAATTAAGGTCAATTATGTGAGCGGGTGATAGATAATGCATTTATAGTCAGGCTGACATATGGCACCATATTGCCAGGAGGGAGCGTGGGGGGAGAAGGGGGGGCTGTCCTAGACACAGTTTCTTGGAAGGGAGCCCAATTAAACTCATTGAGGCTTATTTTTAAATAAGGGAGTCGCTTTCAGACAAGCCTGCATAGAAAATAATAAGCTGCACTGAACACAGAGGAGCCTGTTCCTATGTGAAGTTGGACAGGGTTGGCTGCTTCTGTCTTCTTCTTCTTCTTCTTCTTCTTCTTCTTCTTCTTCTTCTTCTTCTTCTTCTTCTTCTTCTTCTTCTTCTTCTTCTTCTTCTTCTTCTTCTTCTTCTTCTTCTTCTTCTTCTTCTTCTTCTTCTTCTTCTTCTTCTTCTTCTTCTTCTTCTTCTTCTTCTTCTTCTTCTTCTTCTTCTTCTTCTTCCTCCTCTTCTT
>NW_015391543.1:0-2493 GCF_001527695.2 Protobothrops mucrosquamatus
AATATACCATCAGAGGAAGAAGTGATAAAGAAAATCCTGGACTGTGCTGAGATGGACAAATTAACAAAAGAGATAAAAGAAAAGGAAGACACAGAATACTATTTAATATGGAACAAGTGGTATGACTGGTTGGAGAGTAGAAATAAGAGAGAATAAATGTGGAAAGGTTAAAAGTGGAAAATGTGTGTATAATAATGTACGAAGGAAGAAAAATGCAAATAAGAAATAGTGGGGCAACAAGGACAAATATTCTAAAGAAGAATAAGGGGGGGAAATGTAAATAATAGAAGATTACTGTTACGAAATCGCTGTTAAAAAAGGGAGGAATATATACTGTGTATATATGTGTGTTATGTTTTGTTTTGTTTTGTTGGTTTAAACAATAAAAATTATTTTAAAAAAAAAAAGAAAATCTCCTAGAATCCATATGGGTCAATATAAAAGAAAAAAAGAATGACATTGCTATAGGTGTATACACTGCAGGCCACCCAACCAAGCAAAAGAAATAGATGAACTGTTTGCTAATCAATTAACAAATGTATGTAGGAAACATACCACAGTAGTAATGGGAGACTTTAACTACCCTGATATCAACTGGGAGACAAACTCTGCAGCAAGTGAGAGATCGAACAGATTCCTAACCAACTTAGCTGACAACTTTGTCATCCAAAAGGTAGAGGAGGGAACTAGAGGAAAAGCTATACTGGACCTAATTCTTACTAATAGAGAAGTGATAGAGGGAGTTGAAATTGCCAGAACCTTGGGTGAGAGTGACCACGTCGTACTGGAATTCAATATAATGCAAACACAAGCAATAGAATATAATCCAAGCAGTTTCTTGAACTTTAAAAGATTTTATTGCTATTACTAGAGGTTGGAGAATTCTGGCTGTCATTTCTGACACCCATTTTGTGTATGGTGGGATTAGTTTTTGCGTGGTGGTTGGCTGTGTGGTGCCTTGTGGTTTGGGTGCTATGTGTTGGAGTACAAAGTTTTTCAGATAGCCGTTGTGAAGAAAGACGTCAAGCAGCCATTTCTCTTCCACTTTTCTTAGTGTTGTGGTGCTACAGTGTGTCCTGGCCCTTCTGAAGAGGTTCTGGATACAGCTTTTGTGCACGGTGGTATGGTTGGTTAATGGTTATGGTTAATTTAATTTGTATACCGCCCTTCTCCCGTAGGACTCAGGGCGGTTCACAGCATATTAAAAACACAAATACAATATACAGGATACAAAAAAAATCATACAAAAATACACAAAATAACCCCACTAAAACCTAATTAAAAGCCAAATATTGATTGCTGTGTTCCCATTAAAATTACTTTTTAAAAACGTCCCTACNGAACACTTTAGAATTTTATGAAGCCCATCCTGAAAGACAAGCTACACTGGTTTTTCTTGATGCCCAGAAGGCATTTGATAATTTGAATTGGAAGTTTATTAAAACACAATTGTACTATATGGATTTTGGGACAAAATTTGGAAAGATGGTTGACAAAATATATACTAAACAAACAGCTAGGGTAATTATAAATGATGAACTGACAGAAAAAATTGACATAACTAAAGGAGTAAGACAAGGATGCCCACTTTCTCCTCTTCTATTTATTTTATCATTAGAAATACTTCTGACAAAAATTAGAGAGGACCAAGAAATAAAGGGTTTAAAAATTAAGAAGGAAGAATATAAGGTCCAGGCCTTCGCTGATGATTTGGTATTCATTTTGGAAGACCCATTAGAAACCGGTTTTAAATTGATTCAAAAAATAGAAGAATTTGGTGAGGTTAAGATTAATAAGAATAAATCCAAATTAATAACCAAAAATCTTACAAAGACACAGGAAAGTGAACTGGAAGATAAAATAAAGATAAGTATAACCAAGAAAATAAAATATTTAAGGATCTGGCTTACAGCGAAGTGTTCCTCGATTAAGGAGGATAATTATGATAAAATATTACACCAGATAAAAAAAGATTTAGAAAATTGGGAAAATCTGCAAATTTCATTTTTAGGGAGGACCGCTACGGTCAAAATGAATATATTGCCAAAAATATTATTTCTGTTCCAAGTTATTCCAATAAAATTAGGGAAAACATTTTTTCAAGAATTAAATAAATTGGTCACCAAATTTATATGGCAAAGGAAAAAACCCAGGATTAAATTAAAACTCTTACAAGATATGAAAGATAAAGGGGGATTGGTGTTACCAGAGTGGGAAATATACTACCAAGCATCGAGCTTAACTTGGCTAAAAGATTGGATGGATTTGAAAAATACTAGGGTTTTAACAATAGAAGAAGGACATGACTTGCAAGCAGGGTGGCATGCTTTCCTATGGGACGAAAAATACAAAATACACAAATACTTTCAAAGACACATAGTTAGGAATGCATTGCTACAGACTTGGGAAAAAATAAAACAAAAACATTATATAAGAATTCCAATGTGGTTATCCCCAACAGAAGCTCTGAAACACCCAAACCTACTGGATATA
>NW_015391543.1:6248-8149 GCF_001527695.2 Protobothrops mucrosquamatus
TAGGGCACTGGGGTAAAACCAGAAATGAGTGTTGAACTTTGGGCCCTTGGCTTGGAGTCACACACAAAGGGGTGGTGCAGGGAGCCATTTCAGTTTGCCCACTGACACCAACAATAGGAGTAGTCTGAGAACTCAAACAGTCTTTAGGGGCATGCTGCAAGACACTGTAAGTTGCCCCAGTATCTACAAGAAAAACTTCTTTCCTTCCCCCTATCTGCAACTCCAAGAGAGGTTTGGGGGAGAAAACAAGACCTCCGGAGCCACATCAGTATTGGGAGGGATAGCTGTTTTTGGCATACATCTGCATTTGAGGAGTGAATGGTTCAGCCTGTGGTGACAACCGGGATGGGGGAGGTCCCCTGCTATTGGATGGAAATCCTCCCCTTCCCCTCCAGGGCAATTGGCCTCGTCCCTGTCTGCAGCCCCAATTCTTTGGACATATACTTTTCCAGTGGCCTCATTCTTTGCAAAGGGCACACTGGTCTCACTGGAGGGTAAGAGCCTGGCGAGGCTGGAGAGCGACAGCCAAAAGTTGGGCATGCTTCCTCATCTTGTCTTCCTCCTTCCCCTCTGCAGCTTCCTCCCTCTGGACATAAATTCCGAAAGCAGTTTGTATTAAGAGTTCAAAAGTTTGAGCACTGGGTGAAGCACGTTTTTGCAATTTGCGCCGAATATCGGGGACGCTTTGTGCAACAAAAGCCATTTTTAAAAGTGGTTCACTGGCCGGGCTATCAGGATCAATGTCTGTATAACAACAAAATCCATCTTTTAATCGGTTGATAAAATCAGTAGGGCTCTCTTGTGCTGTCTGGAAAATCTGATTCACCCTATAGTAATTAACAGTCTTGGGAACCCCAGTTCTAATGCCATGGAGAATGGCTTTGTGAAAATTCAGTAAGGCACCATATCCCCCATCAGTATTAATATCACATTCAAAACCTGGAACAAAAACAAATGCAGGTGCTGGCCACTGTTCAATGTCTCTTTGGCCCTCCTGTGGCATCCTTCCATCCCTTAGTATATTCCTCCAAGGCTTTTTTCAAAACCTGGTGTTTGTCCTCAGCCCCCAACAATCCAGATAACAAAGTGTCTATATCAGGGACCGTTGGCTTGTGGGTGGCAAAAATCCTTTGAAATAAATCAACGTACTGCTGGGGGGATTCTCTAAACGGTGGCAAGTTAGCTTTCCAGTTAAAAAGGTCACTGGTGGTGAATGGGGTGTGAACCAGGACCATTTTTCCATTCACTTCTGGCACCTGTCGCAGCGGGTGTATTTTCTTCTCCAAGTGATTTTGTTTAGCGTAGACTTTGCCCTGTCTCGTGTGAGAAGGGCTTTGAATCCGTGCAGCAGAGGACGATCCTTCATCAGGATCTTCGTCTTCAGACACGGAGGTAAGGGGGGCTGCAGGGGAATCAGCAGCTGGACTCAGGGACAGAGAAGAGACAGATGGGGCTGTGGGGGAATCAGCAGCCGAACTCTGGGGTGGAGCTTCAGTTGCAGCAGGGGCAGTCAGGATCACATAAGGCGGTGGGTAAACTTCAGGTTTAGGGCAAGTTTGAATTGCTTTCTTTTGAAACTTATTTATTTCTGGGCAGACCGGACAGACCAAATTCAAAACCTCTGAAGGGACTAACAGGCCACATTGTTTTAAAATGTCCTGTCGGATACTCAAATTAAAGAAAAAGCCTGCATATAATTCTTTTTTTTTTTTTTTCAAGTATAATTTTTATTGTTTTCATCATAGAAAAAAACATCACACATATTTCACAATGCTATAAAGAAAACCCCACCCCCCACCCACCCACCCCCCGGACTTCCCAAACCTAATCCCAGGATACTATTCAGATATAAGTAAACTACTATTAATATCCCTAACTCCACAAAATATTATTCTACATGA
>NW_015391543.1:11119-13882 GCF_001527695.2 Protobothrops mucrosquamatus
GTCTTATTAACATTGATTCTAAATCCAGCCACCTTGCCATATTGATGCAACTCTTGCAACAAAGATTCCAGTGACTCAATTGGTTGAGACAATGTAAAAACTAAGTCATCCGCAAAAGCTTTAAGTTTGTATTCTTTAGCAGAAATCCTTAGGCCTTTAATCATTGAAGATTCTCTAATTCTGGACAGTAAAATTTCCAGTGACAATACAAATAATAAAGGAGAAAGTGGATCTTCGTCTTCAGACACGGAGGTAAGGGGGGCTGCAGGGGAATCAGCAGCTGGACTCAGGGACAGAGAAGAGACAGATGGGGCTGTGGGGGAATCAGCAGCCGAACTCTGGGGTGGAGCTTCAGTTGCAGCAGGGGCAGTCAGGATCACATAAGGCGGTGGGTAAACTTCAGGTTTAGGGCAAGTTTGAATTGCTTTCTTTTGAAACTTATTTATTTCTGGGCAGACCGGACAGACCAAATTCAAAACCTCTGAAGGGACTAACAGGCCACATTGTTTTAAAATGTCCTGTCGGATACTCAAATTAAAGAAAAAGCCTGCATATAATTCTTCATCCGTCCACCCTTGTATAGCAAGAACATCTGTAAGTTTATTAATAATATCCAAGTTCACGGACCCTTCCCTTGGCCAAGGTTGTGGCCACACATCAACACAAAGCACCACCAGACGCTGTCTGACAGGGTTAAACTTAACATCTACTTGAGGCTTCAAGACATCCCAATTTTTCAAAACACATTGCAGAGGAGTACATTTTGATTTAATTTGTTTCTTTAAATTACTCTGACAATTTCCCTTTTTTAATTTCTCAGCTTCCTCCCTTTTCAAGTAATTAATTTGTAATTTTTAATTTTTTTTGTTTGGAGGACTAGTCTGAGAGATCAACCTCCTATCTTATTCCAAAATTACCAAAACCTCGGCAAAAAAAAACACATTTCAATTTAATTACTTTCTTTAAATCACTCTATCCTGTATTAGAAGACAGTGTCTCGGCTCCCTCTTTTATTATTATTATTTATTTTATTCTTGTCTCTAGAGGGCTAGTCAGAGAGATCAACCTCCTGCCTTATTCCAGGATTACCAAAGCTTTTTTTACTCACCAAGGTGCCTGTTGCAATTTCTCCCATCAGTGGAGAGGCATGAAACCTCCTTGAATTCAGGCGTTGGAGTTCCTCAGACACGGATCCTACCGCCGATGATGAAGCACAGGAGTCTTCCAGGCTAAACACCTAGGAGCGCTCTAAGACAGGGCTTTTCAACCTTTTCAGAGATTGTACCACTTTTAGGATATGGCAATAGTCGAGTACCACCAGTCGCCTAGCAGGTGGGCATGGCCTGCTCGATGCCACTCACTGGACATAGCTGACTCAAGACAGCTGGGTTGGAACGGAACAAGTCGCACCAGCTAACTCAATGTGGGAACAACTCAGTGCCCCACAAACTCGCCTCCGCAAACTGCTAGCAGCCAAGCGCACGTGCACGCGCACGCACATACACATGCACACACACTGCATTCCAGGTTTGGGGACTTTTATCCACAGAGGAAGGAGAGGGCCTTCTCCCCAAGCCCAGGCAAGATAGGCAATTTGCTAGCTTAGATGTGGATACAAGTCTCCAAGCTTGGAATGTTTGTTTGTTTGTTTGTGTCTGTGTGTGTGTAGCATGCTAAAGAGATGTTCTTTTCCCAATCTCAGACATCGTTGGTGTTTCCCTGTCCAGTGCCCCCTCCCGGCAAAGTAGGAGGTGGAGGACGTTTGCAGGAAGCAGTTTCCTCCGAGTCCAACTTCTGTCTTGACAGATCTCTGGAGAGCAAGAGGAGGTGGCAGGGGAGCAGCGCTTCCGGGTCCTGCACAAGGTAGGCTGGCCCTTCTCGAAAGGGAATTCCCATTTCCAATCGTGCATGGTAAGGATGCTGGCTTGTTGGGGCAGCCTTCCCTCACACAGCTCCCCTGCCATCCCCTCCTCCTCTCCAGAGCTATGCAGGGGAGACAGAGATCTGGAGGGCAAGGTGCAGCCTCCATATTGGCCACTTCTACCTCTCCATGCCCTCCTCAATTAAACATACATTATATATAAATTAAAACACAGCCAAAAAGAAAACATAGTTAAATCACTAATTACAGCTCTTCACATATTTTCTGGAAAAACCACCTTTACTGATGTTAGGAACAGCAAACCTTATTAAGGAACTCTTAACAGGAAGGGAATTGAAGACCCCAAAAGGTCTCGTTCTTTCTAATCTGCATTCCCTTTGAGCCTTTAGTTCTCGTTATTTCATTATTATGTATTTAAGAAAAAGATCAAAGGCCTCCATAGCTCAGGATACTCACCTTAACATCAGAATCCAGAAAAATTTAGTTAATCCACAATACTTCCCTATGAAGAATGAAGATAATCTTTGGGCCCTGAGAGCATGCAGGTGTTCAGTCAGAATATTATTTATTTATTTATTTATTTATTTAATTAATTACATTTATATCCCGCCCTTCTCCTTGCGGACTCAGGGCGGCTGACAATAGATAAAATGCTAACATGTTATACATCTAATTAAAAATTGATTAAAAAGAAATATTTAAATACGTCCAATTTAAAAGTAATTAAAACCCCTTTAAAATCCCTTAGGCCAGTCCCGCGAGCTGGAACAACCACGTCTTGAGGGCGCGGCGGAAGGAAGGGAGATCAGGGATCACCCTGATCTCTGGGGGCAGTTCGTTCCAGAGGGTGGGAGCTCCCACAGAGAAGGCCCTACCCCTCG
>NW_015391543.1:14801-18581 GCF_001527695.2 Protobothrops mucrosquamatus
GACCCCTGTGGAACCCCACAAGTTAGGGGCCTTGGGGTCGACCTCTGTCCCCCTGCCAATACAAACTGCGTACGGTCGGTGAGGAAGGAGGAGAACCACCGCATCACGGTGCCCCCCACTCCCAACCCACCCAACCGCCGCAGCATGATACCGTGGTCCACAGTATCAAAAGCCGCCGAGAGGTCCAAAAGAACTAGGAAAGAGGAACAACCCCTGTCCCGGGCCCTCCAGAGATCATTAACCAACGTGACCAATGCCGTTTCCGTGCTGTAACCCGGCCTGAAGCCCGACTGGAGAGGGTCCAGATAGACTGTTTCCTCCAGGTGCCGCGGAAACTGCTGTGCAACCACACTCTCAACAACCTTCGCCACAAAGCGGAGGTTGGAGACTGGGCGATAGTTGGCCAATACATAGTGGCACACCTGTCAGCAACTGGAAGTGCATAAGTCCATGTACTTCCCTTTCCTGTCTCACAACTCAATCCATACATCCTTTAATTTTCAGACACATCTTTTTCTCATAAGCTCCTTAAAAAACCCACAAGGTATACTGTAATTAGCAGGAAAAATAAACCTAGCACTCCTGAATTCTTTTCCCAAGGGGGAAAGGAAAGTTCACAGCCTGCAGATTGCTAGCAAAGTCGTCAAAGAATGTAGTTATTGCTGCTAAAGGCAAGAATAAATAATGAATCAATTTTGCAACTCTCTCCTGTTACTACATCCTCTTACCTCCAGAATGTGGCCTGGGATTGCACAAAGGGCTAGGCTAAAATCAGGTTTAGTAAACCTGAGGAAAACTTTGCAATCAATAAACTATGGTGGACTACACTTGTTTTGCCCTATTTCGATTCTCCTCCCCACCAGCAGCCCATCAATTTTAAAACTACATGGCCACAAAGGTAGAGGCCTTCAGCCTTCCAATCCCTGCTTAGAGAGGGATTTGCATTTTGGCAAGGGTCAGGCCATATGCCCCCAGTCAAAGGAAAACCCCGAATCCAGCGGGCCAGAAGGCAGCTGTGATGACGCAGGGCACAGCACAAAGGCAATGCAGACAGCTGGCAATGTAAACAGTTCTTTAATGGTTGCAAATTTCCTCCAAATGCTCCCACATTTGCTGGCAAGCTTCCAACCCAAATACACGCACTTACCTTCCAGCCGACTCTGCCTGAAGTCAGTTTCAATACAGCCTGATTACTATTTGAATGTCCTCAAGGCCATTAAGATAAACAAAACAAAACATCAACTTAATGAGTCCGCTTGAATCTCAGCTTGTCTGCAGAGTTTGCAAAGAGAAAAGTCAAGATGCAGTCTGAGGTCGTAATTTAGGAAATCCACGTGGTCAGCTGGTCCGGTCGTCAAGGTGTCCAGGTTTTCCAAAGGCACAGAACAAGAGCAACAATACACACTTTCCCAAGATTCAACATTTGTTCCCGACAAAGTCCCCACCCCACAGCGTCTCCTTATATCTCAATCCCCAGGTGTGCCTTGTGGGGTGGGGCGGGAAGCTCTCCTCCCAAGCAAGTGAGCCTGCCTGCATTGTTCCCTCCTCCTCTCCACTCTCCTAGCTCTAGGTTCAGGTGGGGGTGGGCCTTGCTCCTCGCCTGAACTCTGTCTCCCCTGTTCCAAACCTGAAGGGCCTTGGCCTGCCTCAGCCTGCCCTTCCCCACAGTCCTCCGAAGACACAGACACCTCTCCCTGGGCCTTGATAGGGTCCTGTTCCGGCTCCATTTCCTCCTCCGATTCAGGCTCAGACGGAGGCATGACAGCAGCCCAGCCACCACGCCCCTCTGTTTCCTTCTCGCACCATGGGCACAGATGCAGTCGCTGCTCCTCGCCATAGTTGGGCGGGACTTGCAAGTACCTCCATCCTGCAAAGTGGTGCTCCTGCCCGCTGCCATGCCAGCAGCCCTGACTAAAAGCCAAGAGCTCCAGCCTCGCCTTGCCAAGGAAGGGGGCGGCGGTCGAGACTACAGCAGATTTGTAGCTTGTCAGTGGCGCTCAGGCTGCCTGACTTTACTCTGGAATTCCGGAGTTGGAAAGCAGAGGGGCAGCGCTGCGTTTACAGGCCTGGCGGCACCTGCTGGAAACCCTCCTGCTTCCCCCCACGCAGCTACCTCCTTCAGAGCCGTCCTGATTCCGATGGGCCTGCCAACATAGAGCTGCCAGCTTTGTCCTGCAAAGCGCGGCTCACCCAGCCCTCTCGCCTGGGTCGCTAACTTAAAGGGAGTGAATCCAGTGCTGCTGTGAACTGCGTTGTTGTAAGCCACTTCTGCAAATAGCAACAACTCTGCCCAGTTTGTCTGTTGATAGTTGACATAGCAACACAGGTACTGCTCCACTATGGAATTGGCTTCTTTAGCAGATCCATTGGTATTCGGATGAAAAGCAGAGCTGAGCTCCTGGGAGGATCCAATCATCCTTACGAACTCTCTCCAGAACTTAGCAGTGAACTGGACCCCAAGGTCCAAGATGATCCGCTTAGGAGCACCATGTAGTTGATAGATGTGCTGCAAAAACATTTTTGCTAGCTTCTCGGCCGAGGGGAGACCGGTACAGGTGATGAAATGGGCCTGCTTTGAGAACAGGTCTATCACAGCCCAAATCACAGTATTCTTCCCACTATAAAATCCATGGCTATTTCTTCCCAAGGTCTGGCTGGGTCGGCCACCTGCTGAAGTAGCCCTGGGCTCTTCCGTGGCAGCCTCTTACTGGCTGCACAAACAGCACAACTCCCCATGTATTTCTCGATGTCCTTCTTCATCTTTGGCCACCAAAACTGACAATTCGCAAGATGCAGCATTTTCAGGAAACCAAAGTGACCTGCCTGCTTGGCATCGTGGCTGCGTTGGAGGACTTGTAGTCTCAAGCAGTCTGGGATGTACAACATGTCTCCCTTCCACGCCAGCCCCTCCCTCATGGTCAGTTCTGCCTGATGGGCTACGAACCAGGCGTCATTTTGCAGTTCTTGCTTCAACTGTTGCATAAATGCATTGGTGGGAGGTGAGCCCCTCTTTTTGTCTTGCCACCCGGTTATCGCTTGCGATGCTTGTTGTCTATTGGGTACAACAGAACTCACCACCTCCTGCTGAGTACTGTTGTATTGGAGCATGCAGGATAGGGCATCAGCCAGGAAGTTTTTTTCCCCCGGGATGTATTTCAGCTCAAAATTGAACCTTTTAAAACAGGGCTTTTCAACCTTTTCACTGACTGTACCACTTTTAGGCTATGGCAATATTCGAGTACCACCTAGCAAGGTGTCAAAAACTTGATGACCAAAAAAAACAAAAAACCAGTTGAAAGTTGCAATTGTACTGAAATGACTTATGACCATTTTTCACACTTATGACCATTGCAGCATGCCCAGGGTCATGTGATTTATATTTGGATGCTTGGCAACTGATTCATATTTATGATGATTACAGTGTTCCAGGGTCATATGATCCCTTTTTGCAACCTTTTGACAAGCAAAGTCAATGGCAGGGCTGCTGGTGGCCAAGTGCTAAGGCAGGACTTCCTTTCCTCCTTCCCTTCCCTGCCTCCCTTTTTCTCATTCCCATCTCCTTCTGAAGGAAGAATTTGACACCCCCCCATATTTTCCCTCTTCCATATATTGATCGAACAAGGAAAGGCCTCCAGAGACAGAAAAGTGAAGCTGCTGAGGGAACTAGCTTAAAAAGGCACATTCCCCTTTAAGAATTAGCTACTGGCTAGAAAGGAAAGTAAGGAGCGCAGCCAGCACTTAAGGAAGAAAAAAAATGTAGTAAGTTTTGGCTGCCGGCTA
>NW_015391543.1:19069-21695 GCF_001527695.2 Protobothrops mucrosquamatus
CTTCAAAATCCCTTGCAGCAAAACTTACAGCTAACAATAGCAGAACAATAGAAGCTAACAGGAGACATCAGCCATCAGCCAAATAGAAATTGCCAAACACTCCTTAAGAACACAAAGCCCACATTGCACAAATCCCAGAACTTCAAAGTCACAAAAGCACATAAGAATCCTTCCACTCTCCATCTCCCTCCCTCCCTCTCTGTGTCTTACCTCCAGCTGATGCTACCTTTCTTCATTCCTCCTGGAGGGCAACCCCTCCCCTGCTGCATTTCTTGCCTGTTTGTTGCTGCCAGCACAGGTGGCTGCCACAGAAGTTGTAGATCGGCTCATGGCCGGCCTGCTTGGACTCCTTGATCTCCTCTCCTCTCCCCCCCACCCTCCTCCTTCCCCTTTGGTGCAGCTAGAGCTGACTCCACATCCTCCCGAGGCTGCTTCTTTTTTTCCCCTCTCCCGCCCAAACTGCCTCCTTTTATAGCTTCTCCTGTCTCCACCCCCTCCTCCTTTCTCATGGGGGAGGGTGAGCCAGACATGAGCCTGGGGTGAGGCTCAGCCTCAGCCACTCTGCAGCTCCAGAGGACTCTCTCACAGTAAGTCCTTGCCTGTGCTGGCTCTTTCCCTCCCCCACTACACTTGGCTAGCAGGGCTGCGTACCACCTGCCACTCATTAATGTACCACAAGTGGTACACGTACCACCGGTTGAAAAGCCCTGTTCCATGGTGCCAAAAGAGATGAAGGAACTGAGAGAGTACATCCACAAAAACCTGGCAAGGGGGTTCATTCAACCAGCAAAATCCCGAGTTGCAGCCCCTGTACTTTTCAAGGAAAAGAAAGATGGCTTGCTGAGATTGTGCGTGGATTTTCGTAGGATTAATGGGGTGTATATGGAAAATATGTACCCCCTCCCCCTTATGAAAGACATGTTAGGGCATTTGGCCAAGGGGAAGATCTTCACAAAGTTGGACTTGTGAGAGGCTTATTACCGTGTGAGGATTAAGGAAGGTGGTGAGTGGAAGACAGCCTTCAACTGCCCCCTCAGTAGCTACCAGTTCAAAGTGATGCCTTTTGGACTGCAGGGCCCCTCCGCTGTGATAATGCAACTCATAAACGAGGTGCTGCATGAGCATCTTTATGAGGGGGTCCTAGTGTATCTTGATGACATACTCATCTACACCGAGACCATGGACGAGCATGTGAAACTTTTGCGACAGGTGCTGAAAAAGTTGCTGGACGCTAAACTGTATGCCAAGCTATCAAAATGCGAGTTTCACAAGTCTAATCTCAACTACCTGGGCTACCAAGTGTTGTGCAAGGGAATAGAAATGGACCCAGGAAAGGTGAAATCCATTTTAGAATGGCAGCCCCCCCCCCCGTACCCACAAACAGCTGCAAAGTTTCCTGGGGTTTGCAAACTTCTACAGGCAGTTCATCCCCTCTTTCACCAAGATTGACCTGCCGATCACTGAGCTTTTAAAAATGGGAAATGGGGGGGGGGACACGCCCTGGCCGAATCAGCCCCTGAACTGGACAATGGAATGTCAAGCGACATTTGAGAGACTGAATGGGCTATTCACCACTGAGCCAGTGCTAAAGCATCCAGACCCTGAGAAGCCTTTTGTGAGCCAGGCAGATGCCAGCGACATGGCTGTCAGAGCCGTCCTCCAGCACAATGGAGAGGGGAACTTATAGCCCTGCACATACACATCTCACAAGCTAAACAAAACAGAGTGGAGATGGGCAGTGTGAGAGAAAGAGGCTTTTGCAGTACGGTGGGTGCTTCTAACTTGGAGGCAGTTCATGGAAGGGAATTAGGTCCCTTTTGAAGTGTGAACTGATCACAAACATTTGGAAGACCTGAAAACCCCTCCTAAGCTTTCTCCTAAGCAAGTCAGGTGGGCGCAGTATTTTAAAACAGGGCTTTTCAACCGGTGGTACGCATACCACTTGTGGTACATTAATGAGTGGCAGGTGGTACGCAGCCCTGCTAGCCAAGTGTAGTGGGGGAGGGAAAGAGCCAGCACAGGCAAGGACTTACTGTGAGAGAGTCCTCTGGAGCTGCAGAGTGGCTGAGGCTGAGCCTCACCCCAGGCTCATGTCTGGCTCACCCTCCCCCATGAGAAAGGAGGAGGAGGGGGTGGAGACAGGAGAAGCTATAAAAGGAGGCAGTTTGGGCGGGAGAGGGAAAAAAAAAGAAGCAGCCTCGGGAGGATGTGGAGTCAGCTCTAGCTGCACCGAAGGGGAAGGAGGAGGGTGGGGGGGGAGAGGAGAGGAGATCAAGGAGTCCAAGCAGGCCGGCCATGAGCCGATCTACAACTTCTGTGGCAGCCACCTGTGCTGGCAGCAATAAACAGGCAAGAAATGCAGCAGGGGAGGGGTTGCCCTCCAGGAGGAATGAAGAAAGGTAGCATCAGCTGGAGGTAAGACACAGAGAGGGAGGGAGGGAGGGAGGGAGATGGAGAGTGGAAGGATTCTTATGTGCTTTTGTGACTTTGAAGTTCTGGGATTTGTGCAATGTGGGCTTTGTGTTCTTAAGGAGTGTTTGGCAATTTCTATTTGGCTGATGGCTGATGTCTCCTGTTAGCTTCTATTGTTCTGCTATTGTTAGCTGTAAGTTTTGCTGCAAGGGAT
>NW_015391543.1:22949-25827 GCF_001527695.2 Protobothrops mucrosquamatus
CCCTGCCATTGACTTTGCTTGTCAAAAGGTTGCAAAAAGGGATCATATGACCCTGGAACACTGTAATCATCATAAATGTGAATCAGTTGCCAAGCATCCAAATATAAATCACATGACCCTGGGCATGCTGCAATGGTCATAAGTGTGAAAAATGGTCATAAGTCATTTCAGTGCAATTGCAACTTTGAACAGGTTTTTTTGTTTTTTTTGGTCATCAAGTTTTTGACACCTTGCTAGGTGGTATTCGAATATTGCCATAGCCTAAACGTGGTATAGTCGGTGAAAAGGTTGAAAAGCCCTGCCATGGAATACATCTTCGGTTTGGGGAGTTTTGCCCCGGGTAAGATTTAAATAGCACAGTCTGTGGGGCAGTGAGGAGGCAGGAGATCATATTCCCTTTCACTGAACACCTCCATGAGATCTCCGTATTCTCTCGGGACGGATTGCTTCTCCTCCCCTTCCTCTGATGCTCCCTTGCTACGCTCAGTGGGCCTTTCCTCTCCTCCTAGCTCCCCAGGTTGTTTCTCTAGCTCACCTGGGGGTTCCGGGGGCCCCATCCCCATAATCATTCTCCTTGTGGCTTGCTCCCAATAGATTCTGGGGCTTCACTTGGCTAGCCAAGCCAGGCCCAGGATCATGTCCTCTGCCATCCTGGGGGTGACCATAAAGCGAATAATCTCTTGGTGCTTCCCCAGCTCTAGCTGAACTGGCTCAGTCAGGTGGGAAGTGGCTCTGTCTCCTATCAGCAAGCCATCAACTTGTTCAAACTTCACGGGTGTCATGGTTCTGACAGATGAAACCCTTCAAAAGAACTTCGAGGCATTGTTTTCCTTAAAGAATCTTTTATTCGGGAAACAAAGTATTGGCACTACATAGTTGAACCCAAAAACTAAATTTCCCTCCCCTGGATACAAAGTAACAAAGTACAATTACCACCCCCCAATAAACAGTCATAAAGCACATTCCCCAATTAGCTTGAAGCGCGGGCTTTCTCCCCAGCTCCCCAGCCCACCAAAATGTTATCAGCTCTGGACCCAGTTTGTCCTTGGATTCCCGTGGCAGAGTTAATATTATTATGACTAACTGAACTCTCATTCCAATCCCCCCTCCCAGCACCAACTAATTCTAAAAGCATAGATAAAATTGCTGCATTTTCATCTGTTGTCAAAGCAAGAACATGCTATGTTAGCAGCGTTGACATCCGCCCCCCCTACAAAAAGGACAAATCCTGTAATGCAAACAAAATCATACATTAGGGGTTGCCTTTTGGTTTGTTAGGGTGTTTCTTATAGAATTTATCAATGAGTCTGTCAGCTTTTACATCGCTAGCTTTTACCCAGGTGGCTTCAGACAACGGATACCCTTTCCATTGCACTAAGTACTGTAGCTTCCCTTTAAAAAGTCTAGAATCAAGACTACGCCTCACTTCATAGTGAGTCTGTCCTGCTACTGCAAGAGGTCCAGGTGCCTTCTTGGGGGGAGGTCGTAAGGTGGAATCCCAAAAAGGTTTCAGCAGTCTACAATGGAACACAGGGTGGACTTTCCCTAAGAGTCTGGGAAGCTTTACTTCTACCGTGACCGGGTTAATGATCCTTATGATGGGGAAGGGTCCTAAGTATTTCGGTCCTAACTTCTTACTGGGTAACTTAAGCCATAAATATTTTGTGGATAAATAAACCTTTTCCCCAACTTGGAATGACCTTTGAGGAGCTCTCTTTTTATCTGCTTGATTTTTATATGTCTCAGAAGCCTTTTTCAAAGCAATTTTCATGGTTCTCCAGACTTCTTACCACCCCCTCATCCACTGATCAAGAGTTTGGGAAGTGGAGGGTCCCTGAGGATATTCAGGTATTGGGCTGAACTCTTTTCCTGTGGCCACTTTAAAAGGTGTGAAACCGGTGCTGCTGTGAACAGAGTTATTGTAAGCCACCTCTGCGAAAGGGAGGAGGTCAGTCCAGTTCATCTGCTGATAATCCACATAGCATCTGAGATAGTGCTCTACCATTGAGTTCGCAGATTCAGCCGCCCCATTGGTAGATGGGTGAAAAGCCGATGACAGCCCTTGAGACGAGCTAATTAGCTTAAGAAAACCCCTCCAGGACTTCCTGTGGCGAGGCGCCGCCGAAGGAGGCTTTTTCCTTAGCCTCCAGCCCGGGTCTGCGTCAAAGCCGTCAAAACAGCGCGGATCAGCTGTTTTGCGGCTCGGAACTTTCTCCCCGGGCGAAGGGGAGAAAGTGAGTTTGGTTGGGATAGGGGTTGAGTTCCCTAGTCCCCCCAGGAGCGATCCTGGGGGGGGGGGTGTAGGTGAGAATTCCCCCGGAGTCCTGACCTCTTCTCCGCAGCTCGGTGTGTCTTCGTTCCTCGGAGCGAAGCCAGACGTCGCCGCCACTGCTGTTACATTGTAGCTGCTTGTGAGTAACTTTTAAAACAGACGGAATCTGACAGGGGATCTTTATTTTAGTTAAAAAGTGACTTTAACTCGAAGACTTTATTGGGACTTTTTACTTGCTATAAGTGAAAGTGACAAGAAAATGGCCGCGGAAGCATTCCTTTTTTTTTAACAAAAGGAAAACTTTCACTTTCTTTCCGGTTGTGGATGTATTTTAAAGGATTTTAATTTTTTTTAATTTAAAGTCAAGTTTTTTAAGCTTATACTTGTTGTGATTTTTTTAAAAAAAAAATAATTTGGCAGAATGGCTTCAAAACGTACTGTTCCTGCGTTGTCTAAAACAGCTATTTCTTCTCCTGTGGTGCAAACTCAACAACAAAAACCTAGATCTCCCCCACCAACACCTCCTCCCTCCATTACACTCAAAGATTTACAAGAGGCTTTAGCCAAGTCCTCATTGCAGACTCTGAAACAAACAGAAGAACTTTT
>NW_015391544.1:0-13623 GCF_001527695.2 Protobothrops mucrosquamatus
AAACTTCCTGACAGTGAGAACAATTAACCAGTGGAACAACCTGCCTCCAGAAGCGGTGAATGCTCCAACACTGGAAGTTTTTAAGAAGAGACTGGACAGCCATTTGTCCGAAATGGTATAGGGTTTCCTGCCTGAGCAGGGGGTTGGACTAGATGACCTTCAAGGTCCCTTCCAACTTTACTATTATTATTATTAATAAATAAATAAAACAATAACCTATGAAACAGTTGTAATGCAACTTCAAAATTTTTTGACCAAACCCATTAAAAAGACAATTTTTTCATGTAGCGTAGTCCTCTAAATGCACCATGATTTTAATTTATAAATATATTGAAAACAAGATACTTTGCTCCCAATTATTATTTCAAACCTGGCCATCTGCTTAGCATTGGTTTTATTCATTTATTTGAAACATTAATATAGAGCTTCCAATTAAAAAATAATAATTCACATGCAAATTGATTCCATTCAGAATCACTTGAACCACAAAAATGTCTTTCATCTCCTCCTCCTTTGCATCTTCTATGCAAAATTTTCAAATCAGAATCTCATTACAGTCAAGGGATTTTGTAATTCTATAGAATTCAAAGGGATTACTATGGATCTTAAGTCCTTACAATCTAAGAATATAATTCTGTTTGTTTAGCACAAGCATTGGCTAACTCAGTATGTCTCACTTGCTATATGATCTGAATACAGAATCAAATTAAACTTATTTAATAAAAAACATCTTGCACATAAGCTGAACACGCAGAAAGATGTAATGTTTCCTATTCATGCTAACCATGTTGAAGACACGCTCAAAATGTAGAGAATAAGAAACTCATTTATAGGATCAGTAACTCTCCACTTACTGATCCATAGATTTTCACGGCTTTGGATCTCAGAAATGAGGAGGTCTTCTAGTCCTTTCATCTTTTTATATTCTCAAAATTTAAGTTTGAGGTCCATCACTTGTTCTCCATGGTTTTATTCCTGGACCAATTTGTCTTCCCCCACTACATTATTTCTGTCGTTTTCATGCTATCAGGTATTTTTATACATCTATTATTTTTGCCAAAATAAATAAATAAAAGAACACCAGGGTAAAATCATCAAATTGTAAGAGTTTAATGTCACTATACCAACGCCAAGCTTTCGTCAGTGTTCTGCTGACATCATCAGGGCTTAAACAGAACAACATCTATTATCTGCTGACATCATCAGGGCTTAAACAGAACAACATCTATGACAAACATCTATTATTTTTATATATTTATGTTGGTCCTTCTTAAATCTCCCACTTCCAAGCAATTAAATGTGTTTCTTCCTGAAAACCGTTGGTTTGTTCTGATAATTTTCTTTTTCACAATACGCCAACCTATTTGATTTCTATAAATTGTAATAATCATTTGTAATAAACTCTTTATCTTTGCCTAAAATCACCTGGTAAGGCCCAGAAGCCTTGTCCATCTCACCTAATGTTTAATTCATTGCCTGGTATTTAACATTCCTTTGAAATGTGTGTTTACATACGTAATTACAGTACATTTTCATTACAGCTGATTCTAGCCCATGGATTGTATTCCTTTTCATAAGGTACTAGGAAGAATAATTACATCCAAGGCATTCTTTTTCTGTTCATGCAAGATGAAACGATGGGGTGTTTTTTTTAGCACTAGCAGATTGCTAGTCTTTGTTTCACTGATGGTTTCAGCCTTGCTATGTCATCTTGTTCAAAGCACCTGTGCTTCTGAAATAAGATGATATTGAGAAATATGTCCCAGCTTTTAAAAAAGGAGATTATTAATAGCTGACAAACATTCTGTATTCAAGGTTTAATGAACACTAGTGAGGTTTGCTGAAGAGGAAATGGATTGCAAAAGCATTCCTGAAATGAAATTGGTCCACAGAATGATTATTACGGTGATAGGTGTATAAGTAAAAACATGATCTCAAGCTATATTAAATGCTGTTCTAGAATCTTCTGTGTTTTTAGTAGGGCGTTTTAAAATTCAGTCTTTGTTATTTTGAACAATTATCTTTGCATCTTGGGTTAAAGTTAAGACAAATGAATATTTTTGACCAAATAGTTAACTTCGTTCTGAGACTTAGGTTTCTTAATAATTAACCAATCAAGTAAACTCAGGTATTCAATAAGACTAAAAACTGAACAAAATACAAAAGAAAATCTGCAGTAGGAACCTGTGTTATTTTAATGGTGGTGTTTCACTGTTGAAAATGTATATTTATTTTATCTTTCCATCTGTATTTTTAAAATATAGGACTTCTGTTTTTCATGAAAAATCTATACTTGTTCAAAAACCTTTTGTTACAATTCACTAAACTTTTAAAATAAAACATTACATATTTTCTTTATGCCTACCAGATATGTGTGTGTGTATGTAATTTTTTTTTTTTAAAAACTATTATTTGGAATAGTAAGCATTTCCTTAAAAGGATTAAAATGTATCTTTTTTTTTTTTTTTTTTAGAAGATGAAGTTAACTTCAGAAAACTGGTCCACAAGCCTACAGCTGAGGGAACAACACTGCGGGTGGAGGATTTAGTAAAGCAATATTTCCAAACAGCAGAGAAGGTAGACATATTTTTCTAGTATTTATGACTAGGTTTAAAAATAGTCATGAGACCAGATTTTAATTGAATGATTGGAGTTCCATTATTGGAATTTTCCATTTAAACTTTGGGCAATTTGTGGTTTTGATATTGCGCTGAGATAAACAATCTGGATGTGAAAGTTATGTTAGAACAAAACCTGTAACTTTTTGTAGCCAGGTTACAAGTTAAGCTTTTATGGCTAAGCTGCAGAAAAAGTTAAAACTAATTAAATAGTTTTTATCATTTATTCATATTAATTATTATTACTAATAAATAACTAAATCTTAGCTAAAACTGCAGGTATTCCTCAAGTTACAACAGTTTGTTTAGTGACCGTTCCAAGTTACAATGGTACTGAAAAAAGTGATTTATGATCGTTCTTCGCACTTATGACGGTTGCATAAGTCACGTGATCAAAATTCAGGGTCACGTGATCAAAATTCAGATGTTTAGCAACTGACTCATATTTAATGATGGTTGCTGCATCCCAGAGTCATGTGATCCCCTTTTGCGACTTTCGGACAAGCAAAATCAAAGGGGGGGAGCCAGATTCACTTAACAACCATGGTACTAACCTAACAGATGCAGTTATTCACTTAACAACTTTAGCAAGAAAGTCAGTAAAATGGGTCAGTACTCACTTAACAATGTTGGTTACCTGTAGGTCAGGTAGATGATTAAAGGGAGTTTCAAAGGTAGTGCAGGGATAAATTTATTACTGAATTAAAATTTCTCCCAACAAACCATTCCATCATTCCAGTTTATCCAATGCTTTCTTCAATTCAACAAACATAATTCAACAAATCTGGTTAGCACAGTGGTTCTCAACCTTTTTAATGCCGCGACCCCAACCGGTCGTAAGTCAAGGACTAAACCGGTTGTAAGTCGAGGACTAAACCGGTCGTAAGTCGAGGACTAAACCGGTTGTAAGTCAAGGACTACCCAACCGGTCGTAAGTCGAGGACTTTCCCTGCCCGGGAGCGCCGCGCATGCGTGGTTCCGCCCCCTGCGCCGGCCGAGACGTAGCTGGCAAGCGGCAGAGACGGAGCAGGCCGACCACCAGCTGGCCCAGCCCAAGGGAGGTAAGGCACCCGCCGGAAAAGGGGGAAAAAATGGCAGACAAAAAAAATGGCGGACAGCCTTGCTTGGCGACCCCCACGAAATGGTCGATCGACCCCAAATGGGGTCCCGACCCACAGGTTGAGAACCACTGGGTTAGCATATAAGTTGAAATCAAACTGACTCTTCGTTTATGTGTCCAAGAAAGTGCAGCTTTCTCTTCTGACTGAGAGAGGCATGGGGGAAGCCGTGCAAGAATTTGTGGACAAGGAGGAGAAGGACACTATTGAAGAACTAGTGAAGTTCCAGTTAGAAAAGACCCAGAGATTTCTGAAGGAGCGGCGTATAGATGCAGAAGAAGCCAAAATTGACGAAGAGGTTTGTATGGCATGATTTATTCTTCCTGAACACATTCAATAATTGAATATTACAAATATCTGTATTACTATTACAAATGTCACATCACGGCTAGGAGAATGATTTGAACAGATGCTTCCCTTGAGTAATTTTTTGGCTACCTTCAGATGGTCAAATTCTTGTTTAATGTACCAGAATATCCAGGTAGTCCTCGATTTATGACCACAATTTTGAGTCCAAAATTTCCATTGCTAAGCAAATAGGTTGTTAAGTGAATTTTTCCCCATCTTACGAGCTTTCTTGCCAAAGTTGTTAAGGGAACCACTGCAGTTGTTAAGTTGGTGACACAGTTGTCAAGTGAATCTGGCTTCCCCATTGACCTTGCTGGTGAGAAGATCACAAAAAGTGATCCCATGATCCCGGGACATTGCAACCGTCATAAATATATGCCAGTTGCCAAGTGTCTGGGATCACAAGACCATGGAGATGCTGCAATAGTTGTATGTGTGAAAAACAGTCATAAGTCACTTTTTTCAGTGTTGTAACTTTGAACAGTCACTAAACTAATGGTTGTAAGTTGAGGATTAGTTGTACTTGAATTTCAGCTAGCCTTTTTCCCCCCTTCAGGAAGGAAACAAATTTGCATTAAGCATGGATTCTTATTTCATCTGAATATATTCGGTGACTCTTCCATTTCAATGCAGGTTCAGCGCTTCAGAGAATCGAGAAAAAAGAACACGGTGGAAGAGGACGAAGAAGTCCGTGAGGTAGGCCGAAATCCAAGAATGAATCAGGCGAGACTCATATTTACCTCACGGTGTGCTTCACTTCTCTCTCTAAAGAAATGTAGACCACACAATTCCTTTTGTTTCAAATCCAACTTTACCTGCTGTTTTGCTCTCCTGTTTTCCCCCTTTCAGTTTTAAGACCACTCATTGATTCAGCAGTAAACATTTTTTCCACCCCTTTGATAATTTCCACTCCATGCATGGAGAAATGCTTTCATATCTGAGTGGAATTCTTTTCTTTCCCTGCTTCCCTCTCTTTCTCCCAGGCTATCAACAGGGCCAAAGCCAGATCTCAAGAGACCAATCGTGCTTCGGTGATGAGTGATGACGACCTCATGGATGTGGCCACCTCTAACCAAAGATTCAATGATGAATCGGACGACTCTTTAGCTCCCAGCCGGGGTAGACAGAGAGGTCGGGCGAGAGGCAGAGGACAGAATGTCTCAGCCAGGGGGTCATCTCGGCGAGGAAGAGGTGGCTAGTTTTTTTTCCATCTTGTTGCAGTTTCTATAAAGCTGCTGTGGTTGATTGTTGGCTTACAGGTACTCCTCAACTTTACAACAGTTCATTTAGTGACCATTTGAAGTTACCACACCACTGAAAAGAGTGACTTATGAGTGTTTTGCACACTTACGACTGTTGTAGCACCCCCATGGTCATGTGATCAAAATTCCAATACTTTGCAGCTGGTTCATATTTGTGACGGTTGCAGTGTCCTGGGGTCATGTGATCACTTTTTGTAACCTTCTGATAGTAACGACCGTGTTACTAATTTAATCATTGCAGTGTTAAGTGAATGACTGCAGTGGTGGAATTAGTAATACGATTGTTAAGTGAATCTGACTTCCCATTGACTTTGCTTGTCAGAAGGTTGCAAAAGGTGTGCACAAAACCCCGAGACACTGCAACCATCATAAATAGGAGTCAGTTGCCAAGTGTCTGAATTTTGATCACGTGACCAAGGGAGTGCTGCAACAATTATAAGTGTGAAAAATCGCTTTATTCAGTGTCGTCGTAAGTTCGAACGGTCACTAAATGAGCTGTTGTGAGTCAAGAACTATCTGTAATATTGTCTAACCCAGGGTTAGGCAACCTTGGCTCTTTTATGACTCGTGGACTTCAACTCCAGAATTCCTGAGCCAGCCATGCTGAGGGGAAAGGGAGAGGTTTCCAAGCTGGGCCATGTTGGCTCAGGAATTCTGGGAGTTGAAGTCCAAGAGTCATAAAAGAGCCAAGGTTGCCTACCCCTGGTCTAACCAGATACATTGTGCTAAATGTCTGCAGACGCCATGTTGCCAGTCCTGTGTTAGTTCCTTAAAGGACATTGCAGTCTGCATAAGCCAGTTTGGGGGCACCATCCTAAAGACTTAGTAAGTCTTTGGTAAAAAGAAGTGAGAAAATGTAAACATCTGACTCTCTATTGTATTGTTTACAGGAAGTGCTGCCCGTGACCAGACAGGCAGCAGCAGAACGTATAAGCCTCTCACTCCTACGAAAAATATGTCGATTTTGGATGGTAGGTTATCTGATGAGCTTTTACTGTATTTGGCGAGTGACTTCCTTGGTTCATACAACACTGTAGTTCACATAACACAGTAGACAGACATTAAATTTGTTTGGTTTGCTTGTTGTTAGTTGCAAAGTCGTGTCTGACCCATCGCGACCCCATGGACAACGTTCCTCCAGGCCTTCCTGTCCTCTACCATCTTCTGGAGTCCATTTAGGTTCATGCCTACAGCTTCAGTGACTCCATCCAGCCCCCTCATTCTCTGTCGTCCCCTTCTATTGCCTTCAATCTTTCCCAGCATTAGGCCCTTCTCCAGTGAGTCCTTCCTTCTCATTAGGTGGCCAAAGTACTTGAGTTTCAACTTCAGGATCTGGCCTTCTAAAGAGCAGTCAGGGTTTGCTATGTCAACCCAAAAGATTTTGATATATTCAGTAAATTGTTCTTAAATGAAACACAGCTAAGCACAGTAAGCAAACCAACCGTTGTCATTTATGTACATCTTTAAAATGGATATAAACGTCTGTCATAACGTAGGTCTTGCAGAATTTTTTTTAATTCTCTCGTGCTATGTGCCAACAGTAGTTTATTTCAAAGTGTCATAAATTTACCATCATTGCTATACATTCGTACTCTGATGTTTTCTAGCATTTAAGTCGTCCAGACAGCAGCCCTCCCGAAACACGCCTGTCAGGAATTACTCAGAGGTTGGTAGTTATTTCATGATAAAATCCAGCAATTTCCCCTTTTTCTGGGAGTGCAATGCAGCTTTTTCCAGGCGGGTTGGGGAATATTACAAATTGTCTTCCCAGTGCTTGTGAAGGACATCCGTTGAGGAAAGCTGATTTGCTATGTAGCAGATAGGGACAATCTTCTGCGAAGCCTTGAGGTGTGGCGTTTGTTTGGGCCATCTGCTTAGTTGCCTCTTTCCCTGGAAGGGCCTGGGAATGTTGAGGCTTTTGGGGTGTCTTTAAGTGACTCTACTGAAGGAGCATCCTTCATTTGCAAAGCGGGCAAGTGTTTTATTACGGAAAAGGGTAAGGCTCACGTGGTTGATTTTTGGATTGAGTAACCAGGTTTGGGATACAAGAGAGGGCCAATGTGTTCAAAACATGGCATCATTTTGTTTATTTAAGTAATTTACACGGCTGTCCAAATCACAAATAGGAGTAAAAGCGTAAAATAGAATGAAAAGTACAAGAAAGCTATTATAGGAGAGGCTCATCCAATTTCCTGACCCAGTGCTGAGGTCAGAGGGGTGAATGGGAGAGTCAAATTTTCAAAGGCTTATGGGAAATCAACTGGTCAGAGCTTTGAGTCCAGTACCCCAGCAGAGGGGTTCCCCCCCCCCAAAAAAAAGTCAGGTGCCACTTTCCCAACTCAACTACAAACATAACATAAACCGGTAAAAGAAAATAGGGACAGAATCAGTCACCAATAAAAAAGAACACAAGGGATGTTTTCTTGTGCATATACAGATAGTCCTCAACTTACAACAATTCCTTTGGTGACTGTTTGAAGTTACAACAGCACTGAAAAAGGCGATTACGACCGTTTTTCACACGACCATTGCAGCATCTTCATGGTCCCATGATCAAAATTGGGACGCCTAGCAACTGATTCATATTTATGGCAATTGCAGTGTCCCGTGATCACGTGATCCCCTTTTGCGACCTTCTGTCAAGCAAAGTCAATGGGGAGTCCAGGTTCAATAACAACCGTGCTACTAATTTAATAACTGCAGTGCATTTAACTATGGAAGAAAAGTTGTAAAAGAGGCAAAACTCACTTAACTAATGTCTCACTTAGCAATAGAAATTTTGAACTCCATTGTGGTTGTATGTTGGAAACTAGCTCAACTTGTATTGAAAGTGTATTAAGCTGTATTAAAAGTGCAGCTTTCTGGGCCTTTGCTCTGTCTCTTGCAGGTGATTGAAGACGATGATTCTGATATGGAGGTGTCTTTTACCACTTCCTCTACAAATCAAAGGTTGGTAGAACCGTTGACCTAGAGCAGGGGTGTCAAACTGCCGGCCCGCGGGCTGGATGCATCACGCAGAAGCTGTGCCCACCCCATTGCCGGCAATGGCAAAACCATCCCGATACGTTGCGCGACATCACGTGATGTTGCGAGTTTGACATGTTTGATCTAGAGTTTGTTATTTAGAGTTTAGAGATAAGAGCCAACATTTGAAAACTGCTAGAAACAAATTAGAAACTTGAATAGTTTATAATTGAATTCTGGTATCATGATTTCATTGATAATTGTCTTCTTCTTATAATACTTAGATTACCAACCACCTCAACGCAAAGCCAGAGGAATTCTCAGAGCCAAATGTCAAAAGGTGTTTCCTTTGAATCAGATGAGGTATAAAATCTTTTTTCCATCGTACTTCCTTCAATCCATATGCAAAATGTTTGAGCGATATTTAGTGGTTTTTACATCTATTCACAATTCCTTACTCCTAACAAGGATCCTAACAAGAAACTCTGTAATAAAAGATAGGGCTAACCTCATCATCAGCCTCATTAAACCTTAGAGTTGTGTAGATTCTTTTTTGTCTCTTAGTATTTCCAACCTTATCGTGTTGTTTTACTCCGTTCATTAAGGCACAGATTCTTTGAAGCAGGAAGAGCCACAGATAACTATATATACAGAGAAGCAGTCAGTTATTTACATATTTATTTGCATATGTTGTATATAGTATGTTTAAATGTGTGTTGTGTGTGTACACTTTGAGAGCAAGCAATTAAATTTCATTTTTAATGTGTGCCATTGTGCTCACAGTAAAAAATGACAATAAAGGTTTGTTTGTCTGTCTGTCTATCTATCTATCTATCTATCTATCATCTCTCTCTCTCTCTCTCTTTCTCTCTCTCTCTCCATATGACACTGATTCATATGTTGGTAGTAATGTATGAGCTTTGTTATCAGCACTGAATTCAGTTATTTCATTGAGATCTTAAATGTTCTGTCCTGTAAAAGGGTTTGCCTATTGTAAATTCAATGCCTCTCACACTGCTGGGCATCAGATAGGTCACTGCTATCTTGATAGATAGATAGATAGATAGATAGATAGATAGATAGATAGATAGATAGATAGATAGATAGATAGATAGATAGATAGATAGATAGATAGATAGATGATAGATAGATAGATAGATAGATAGATAGATAGATAGATAGATAGATAGATTTTATATCGAGAGAAAAGATGGATAGATGGATCTATCTATCTATCTATCTATCTATCTATCTATCTATCTATCTATCTATCTATCTATCTATCTATCTATCTATCTATCTATCTATCTATCTATCTATCTATCTATCTATCTATCTATCTATCTATCTATCTATCTATCCTATCATTACCTCTCTACCTATACCTAAATCAGTGTTTCTCAACCTTAGCGATTTTAAGATGTCTGGACTTCAACTCCCAGAATTCCCTAGCCAGCCTGCTAGCTGGATGACCTTATGCTGGTGACTTTCTCTCAGCCCTAGGAAGGAGGCATTGGCAAACCACTTCTGAAGAACCCATCAAGAAAACTGCAGGGATTGTCCAGGCAATTTGTTAGATAGAATTGGACATAATTGAAGGGGGAGAAGAGAATCATAATAGGTGATTTATTTTGCCAGAAAATTAGAAAGTTAGCAATCTCTAAAAGCAGGAGGAAACTTTGAATGTTGGCTATTGTTGCCAGGAATAGTGGGATAGTGGTGGCCCAGCAATTAGAATGCAGTATTGCAGTCTAACTCTGCCCACAGCCTGGAGTTCGATCCTGATGAGGCTCCAGGTTGACTCAGCCTTCCATGCTTCCAAGGTCGGTAAAATGAGGACTCAGATTGTTGGGGGCAATATGCTGGCACTGTAAACTGCTTAGAGAGGGCTTTAAAGCACTATGAAGCGGTATATAAGTCTAAGTGCTATTGCTAGTGTTGTATTCCATAGGGAGAGAAGAAGATAAGATTGGGAACAAAATCAGTGAAGAATCCAAATTCAAAACATTTTTTTAAAAAAATATCTGGATCCCACTATGAATTGTCATACACCGATAAAGCTGACCTATCCAAAGGGGATTATTCTCCTTAACCATATAACATCTCAATGAAATACCTGTCATTAATTTACAGGATGAATTATTTGTTTCCACTTCGAGAAAAAAAAGATGATAACCTCCGTATCCAAAGCATGGAAGGAAAGTGCAAAAATGACTTCTCCAAATTCTGCAAAGGAGACCTGAGATGTTGGCACCTTGTTCTCCATAATTTTACTGTATTGTCTAGAAACTGATGGCTTCCTCGAAGAAGACTTATTCTGAATCTGCAATGCCATCAGACGTGCACAAATATCCTGCTAAATGGTAGGATTCAGAGTTCACTTGAGGGGAAATGTGTAAAAAGGAATATTCCCCCTTAGGGGTGGCAGTTTTCACTGAGGTCTTCTTACCTTGTGACTCTTACAATCTGTCCAGGAGTGTGAAGTTAGGAAAATTCTGGAGCTGTGTGGGAGAAAAGAGAATTCAGGAAAAACGGTCCCTCATTTCTCCGAAAAAGGAGTCACCAAACTCCAGTCACTTCCCTACTCAGAGCAACATCAGACCTGAATGGAGGTAGCAGTTTCTGTATCCAAACTTAAAGGCAAAGGAAATGGGTCACAGCATTTCTTTCAGAGGGCTCTTTTATCTCCCGTGATTTTTTTTTTCATTTTACAAAGGAATAAATTAGAATTGGTTGGGTGAGAGAACGAACTCCATTCCTGCATTCCGTGTTTTACAAGTTTCCAACTTTCATAAAAGAGGCAATACCCAGAATCAAAACTGATTATGGAAATCAGTGATTCGATGGAATTATATGCAGCTTGATTGATTGACATGGATGCCTTACAGTTTTTTTTTTAAAAAAAAGAGAGAGGTCTTCTGGATGCTTAGATATAAAACATGAATCTTTTTGACAATAATCTATAGTGAGGAGGATTTCATATATATATATATAGCTTCCTCTGAAAATCTCAGAAATGATTATATGCACCTCATTATGAAGAGTTACTTTAAAACATATACATATACATACATACATACATACATACATACATACATACATACATACATACATACATATATGTTTTAAAGTAACTCATAATGGGGTGCATATAATCATTTCTGGGGTTTTCAAAGGGAGCTAGTTATAGTTTAATAAGTTGAAACTGAGCTGGTATGATTCAGGGCCCAGAGTAGTAAACTTGGCAATAATTTCATTTGATATGCTCAGAAAGTAAAAATTGTGAGAAACTTTCAAGCAGAGATAAATGTTTTTTCCTCAGTTTAACTTTGCCCAACTTGCATCTGCTTATCTCAGTGATTTCAAAAAACAAAAATCAGTTGGAAAATATGTCCTTTAAGGTAACCTCAGTACTGAATTTTAGTTTAGGGTTTTAGTATGGGATGAAGCTTTAAAACCATGTTGGCCTTGGAAATACTGTGCAATGCAATATATTTTACCATGGAAAGTCCACTGTTGATTACTATATTTTAAATTTATTCTATAAACCCCGGAAAATTGTATAAGGGATGTGAAATGTGTGATATGGAATAAAGGTTTCTGACATGTTTGTTCTTATTTCTTTTAAATATTTAGAAATGTTGATTTGTACTGTATTTACTGGACGAACCAATAGAGGTCATTTATGTTGTATTAAGAAAAAAGAATAGTGAGAGTGCGGTCATAGATTGATAGAGGAAAATATTTGTGGCTCAGGGTTGAAATGAGGGGTCCCTGGTGCTTTCTGAGTTTGCTTTTTTTCTTGCAGACGTTTTATTACCAAACATTTTATTACCTAGTTTGGTAATGAAAAGTCTGTAAAAAAACATTTAAGCTCAGAGAACACCAAGGGCGCCTCATAAATAAATTGCTTTGTGGTACCTTTTCTGATTTCCCATCCCACATTTCCCTGTAGGCTAATTTTAATGTTCTGATCTAAAATTTCCCTGCGTTTCCTAAACTGTTTTTTTCTCTTGCTGCCCTTAACTCTTGAGAATTTAATTCGGTGATATTAGTTTTATGTAAAGTACATCTACAGTACTGTATCAATTTTAAAAGACTACATATTTTTTTCTAAATGTTTCTACTCTGAAGTTGCTCTAGAGATGCAGAAGCAAGATATGTAAAGTAGTACTTAAAAGTTTGTGAACCTTTTTGAGTTTTCAGTATTTCTGCATAAATAAAACATATGTTCTCCAGACAAGTCCTAAAACTAGATAAAGAGAACTCAAATAAATGAATGAAAAACTTTCTTCTTGTTCATTTATATTAAGGAAAACAATCCAAAGCTACATACACATTTGGGCAATATGTGAACCGTGTCTCCCCGAAAATAAGACTGGGTCTTTTTTTTGCCTCCAAAAGAGGCACAAGTCTTATTTTCGGGGGGTGTCTTTTATACTCACCTCCGGCACCGACAGCCCCGGCCAGCCTGCCTGCTTCTGGGGCCAAAGGAGCAGCTTCATTCTGCAGCTGCATTATGGCTTGCATTTCTCGGTCAGGCCTTTCCAGAAGGTCTCTGCAGCCGAGTACTGAGCTATGGATTGAATCCATAGCTCAGTCCTCGGCTGCAGAGGTCTTGCAGAAACGAGCTATGGATTGAATCCATAGCTCAGTTCTCTGCTGCAGTGGCCTTCCGGAAAGGCCTGTGACTGAGAAATGCAGGCCTGGCTGCAGAAGAGGCCGCAGAAGTGGGCCTGCGAGGAGGCCTGGTTGCCAGGTAAGTGGGTGCGGAGCTTGTGGGGCAGATCCGCACACCCCACCCTAGCTTGATTTTTAAGTGTGTGCCTCACCCCAAAACTAGGGTTCATTTTTGGGGTAGGGCTTATATTAGGCCCACCCCCAAACGTGAAGCTAGGTCTTATTTTCGGGGTAGACCTTACTTTCAGGGAAACGTAGTAACTGGTGTGCCCCAAACTTAACATTTCTGATACCTGTTGATCCGTTCTGCATGTAAACTTGGAGAATTTTTTTGTCCATTTCTCAATACAACAAGGAAGATTTATAAGATTTACAGTATATTATAGGAGATTTTATCATGACATCAATGGAAAGTTAAGAATCATCCATGAAGATGATCTTCCACTGCCGGACTTATGATTTGAGCAATTTATCCGAGGACGGTCCTATTGGCCCTGCGCGATTCACCCCTCGCGCAGGCCTGGCCCATTAAGATCACAAGGGCCCACCTTGAGGATGGGGTTTGGAACCCCGAGAGGTGGCATGCTGCGGGTGCTAATACAAAATTATTGAAATCGGCCAAATTAAGATTCT
>NW_015391544.1:16071-24485 GCF_001527695.2 Protobothrops mucrosquamatus
CGCTCCATGGCATAGGACCTGGATATCTCCGAGACCGCCTTCTGCCACAGATTCCCTCCCACAGACCGGTACGCTCCCACAGAGCGGGCCTCCTCAGGGTGCCGTCGGCCAAGCAATGTCGGCTGGCGACCCCCAGGGGGAGGGCCTTCTCTGTGGGTGCCCCCACCCTCTGGAACGAACTACCCCCCGAGATCCGGACAATCCCGGATCTCCTAACCTTCCGCCGCGCCAAGACATGGCTTTTTCAGCAAGCGGGACTGACCTAGGGTGAATTTTAAATAGGGAAAATTTTTTTAAAGATTTTAATAATGTCACAGCTATAAATATTTGGTTTTAATTGGCTTTTATAGGGGAAATGTTTTTGTGTTGTTTTAATGTGCTGTGAGCCGCCCTGAGTCCCGTGGGGAGAAGGGCGGCATATAAGTTAGTGTTAAATAAATAAAAACAATAGCAAACCACTTCATTTCTTCCCAAGAAAACACAGAAGTCAACTTATTTTCCAAAGCACCAGAAGGCAAGACAAGAAACGATGGATGGAAACTAATCAAGGAGAGAAGCAACCTGGAATTAAGGAGACACTTCCTAACAGTGAGGACAACCAGTGGAACAGCTTGCCTCTAGACGTGGGTGTTTCATCACTAGAGGTTTTTAAGAAAAGACAGCCATTGGTCTGAAATGGTATAAGGTCTCCTATTTGAACAGGGGTTGGACTAGAAGACCTCCAAGGTCCCCTCCAGCTCTGTTCTGAATCTGATTCTGATCAAAACCATGTGGGCATAGGCATAAAATCACTGAGAATCAAACTTCTTTGAAGGAGACCTTATTCCAACAAGATAGCTCTCTGTCTGCCATCACCCTGTAGTTACTAGGGCCAAAGCCAACTCAAAGACATCTAATTAAGTAACTATACAATAAACATATTAATGACAGAAACATTTATATTTTTATTCTAATCTCTTTAATAGAACACAGGATGGATTGTATCTCCTATCATTGTCCAGCATGGCAATGGTAGTGGTTATCTGATCCATTTCATAGGGAAATTCTACTGTCATGCACTACCATCTGAGAAGCCTAGGACAGTGATGGTGAACCTTTTAGAGACGGAGTGCCCAAAAACTGCCCTCCCACCCCCGTCCCTGCTCTGCCCTGCCCACTGGACCACCCACCACTTCCACAGCCCGCCACAGATCACCCAGCAGCCCAGCAGCGCCATGGCCATGCCCTCCACCCTTGCCCCACAGCATCATCTGCGCATGATGGGGCACAAGGGCGGAGTCTTGTCCCCGCTGCCCGCTACCATGTCCTTGGCTGCATTGCTTTGTGTGGGCTGCGCCCGGGGGGCAACTATCCTCTGGGGGGGCTGCTGGTGAGGAGTGGGCCATGGGAGGAGGCGGGGCTGGGACGATGGTGCATGTGCCCAGAGAGGGCTCCGAGTGCCACCTCTGGCACGCGTGCCATAGGTTCGCCACCACTGGCCTAGGACTTGTTCTCACTTCAGCAACAAAGTGAGATCTGATTCTATTGTGTGTACTGATTGTGCTCGGTTGTGAGCAGATACATGGCAGAAACAAGACTTCCTCAGAAGGTCAGTTCATTAATTTGGCTTAAAATTATCTGCTAGTTGTGGTTCGCCAATGGTTTCAGACAAAGGCATTTCAATAAAGGAGAATATTTGTAGCTCAGGGTTGAAATGAAGGGTCCTTGGTGCTCTCCGAGTTTGGTTGTTTTCTTGCAGACGTTTCATTACCTTATCAAGGAGGCAGAAAGGGTACCATGAAAATGTCCTTACAGGAAGCTGCCTCTCCCTCTTAAAAAGTATGTTTTTTTTTCTCTAGTTGCATGGATTGGGGAACTGAGCCCCCAAACCTCTTAAAGCAGTGGTTCTCAACCTGTGGGTCGGGACCCCATTTGGGGTCGATCAACCATTTCACGGGGGTCGCCAAGCAAGGCTGTCCGCCATTTTTTTTGTCCGCCATTTTTTCCCCCTTTTCCGGCAGGTGCCTTACCTCCCTTGGGCTGGGCCAGCTGGTGGTCGGCCTGCTCTGTCTCTGCCGCTTGCCAGCTACGCCTCGGCCGGCGCAGGGGGCAGAACCACGCATGCACAGCGCTCCCGGGCAGGGAAAGTCCTCGACTTACAACCGGTTGGGTAGTCCTCGACTTACGACCGGTTTAGTCCTTGACTTATGACCGGTTTAGTCCTCGACTTATGACCGGTTGGGGTCGCGGCATTAAAAAGGTTGAGAACCACTGTCTTAAAGACAGTCGCTTTATTCTACCCTTCCCTGTCACACCAAATGCTAATCATCGCAGCTCCTTAAATATTTTTTGGCGATAAGAATTTTCTAAATTTTCTATGCATAATAATTCTAAAACAATCCCAATACAACTCAGTAGGAGCAGCTGTGTTGAGCCAGTCAGAATGAAGCATTGAATAACAATTTTATTACAGCCATACTACACAGTTACACTATTTCATGATTACCACAGTATTACTCCCAAGTAATTTTCTCCCATCTTAACACTACGTGGCCTATCATCCTGCAGGTATTCCATGCAAAGCTACTCTGCTAAAATGAACATAAAATAACTCCATCGTGCAGGAACAAATAAAATAACTTAACTGAAGCTTTAGTCTATCTTCGTTAATCCGGCCAATTGCTGACACTGCCTGTCCAATGTAAACCGAGATTCTCTTTAGGCACCTACAGCCTTAAGACTTTTTAAGCAATATACAAGAACCGGAATCAAATCTGTTTCCCCATGCAAAACTGTTTACAGTTTCCATTTACATACAAGAGAGGAAATGCAAAGACACTTGTGTATTTTCCTTTATTATTTTCTATTTTTTAATTAATAACCCTTCTGAATGCTGTACAACTAGCAGAGCTGATTTTAATCTTATCGTCAGAATTTCCATCCAATTCTTATAAATTCAACTGATTTGAAAGGATTATGAAGAGCCACCAGTAACTCTTTTTTTCCAGAATATTTTCTTGAAACTTCACAATTCTTTGAAATCTCTATTTATTGGCAGCCTTGACGACAGATTCTTTCCCAATAATTGATACTTGTGAGTATTCCTTCTTATGTTGTATTACGTTCAAGATGTGGTTTATGATTCCAAGCTTAGTTCTTGTAGATATTTCTGCACAGATGTGCAGGTGGCTATGATTTTGTACCGAAGAAATGCAGAAGTACAAGATTACGCCTGGTTCGAGAAGATATGCAGAGACTGAGATAAAGAACATATGTATTTTTCGGTTTGCAATTCTTCCACTAACGATTTGTCCTTGAACTGCAATAATATGATGAATTATCATTGCTGTCTCCTTAGAACTGCAGCTTCCTAGAAAAAGGGATATAGATATTTGGACGATTTTGAAGTAGCAGTGAAGTACAGCAATGAAGTAGAAAAACCAGACAGGCAATGTCAAGAGTCAAGGAAGCATTTACATTTTTTTAGTGTATGTGGGGGGTATTCTGTTCCATTATCCTGAAGCTACAAACTTTAAGATAGTTCTATAAATGGTGGTATTATCAGAATATATTGTATTTCATGTTGCATAGAAACTGTGGAATTTCAAAGGTTGTTGAGGTACCATTTCCAGCTCCTGACAACAGCATGATCAACAAGGATAACAGGTATTTATCCACTTGTAGATAGTCACCAGTTCTCCGTCTCTGAATTGTACAATCTCATGGCAGACAGGCACAAGTGAGAGGTGTAACAGACACTTTATCCACAGAGCTACTTGTAAAGAAACTTGTCTGCTTCCATAGTTTTATTCAAATGGCATAGACCAACAGATACAATATTTGACTTACTTACATGATGGGTATTTGTAATGTCACTGTTATATTGTCAACTGTTGTGTTGATTGCTGTCCATTTGTTTTTTGGGGACCCAATCTGGACACTCTGTTATGGCTGAAGATAGGGGATAATAAGGAACTGATGTCTACACATCTATGAAACCAATCTGAAGTATTCTCTTTATTTTACTGCTTTTCTTTCAAATTCACTACTTCAGTCTTTCTTCCCTAACAGAACTGACATAGTTCACCTCGTCAGTGTTTCTCTAGGCATAATATTCATGTAAACTGTAGACATGTAAACACAGACAACTCAAATATTTTTAAACGATCATTTGCCTTTGTATCCCAGTCCTTGTAAACTCAATGGGAAGGCAATCGTGTGGTATAATAGATATGGCTTTATGCCTCAGCTGTTAGAAGTGGCTTTCAGCACCTATTAAGCACAGGCTGAATCCATCAGCAAGAAGAATCTAGAAGTCTCTGGCGAATTTTGCCATCTTTGTTTCTTCAGTGTCATCAGGCAATTTTGGCTCAGTCAGATCTGTAGGAAGGTCAGAAAGAGACTTGTTATATCCTTTTAATTAAAGCACTAGCACAGAGTAGTCTGCTTTTATTTTATTTCAGAGCTCTAAAAGCATGACTGAAGAGAATTAAGTCTAGGCTGAAATGCAATACCAATCCTGGAATAAGTATGACTTGAGAAAGAAAGAGGATAGGTGACTAAGACCAATGTCAAGGCTGATATTTTAAAATACCAAACATTTGACCCCGGTAAGTCTATAGATTATAGCAAGGGTCTTGGCCCTTTTATGACTTGTGGACTTCAACTCCCAGAATTCCTCAGCCAGCGTCCACAAGTCATAAAAGGGCCAAGTTTGAAGAGCCCTGCTGGCATCTCATCCCTCCCCAGAAGCAAAAGAGAAACAATTCTCTAACTCAGTGGTTCTCAACCTTTTTAATGCTGCGACCCCAATCGGACGTAAGTCGAGGACTAAACCAGTCGTAAGTCGAGGACTAAACCGGTCGTAAGTCGAGGACTTTCCCTGCCCGGGAGCGCCGCGCATGCGTGCTTCCGCCCCCTGCGCTGGCCGAGGCATAGCTGGCAAGTGGCAGAGACGGAGCAGGCTGACCACCAGCTGGCCCAGCCCAAGGGAGGTAAGGCACCCACCGGAAAAGGGGAAAAAAATAGCGGACAAAAAAAATGGCGGACAGCCTTGCTTGGCGACCCCTGTGAAATGGTCGATCGACCCCAAATGGGGTCCCGACCCACAGGTTGAGAACCACTGCTCTAACTCCTCTCCCCAATCTAAGCCACCCTGAACAGCAGCACTAGGCCTCAGGTGTTGGTTATTGCTGGCGTGTCACCAAAGCAGTGTGTGTCATAGGCACGCCATCACTAACCTACCTAAACAAAGAAAAAAAAATAAACACAAAGGGAGATAATGTTACCTTTTAATTCTGCTGCATCATTTGACATTTCCACTTCAGCTTTTTTCCTATTCTTGTGGGGGGTGTTTGGTTTGGCATCCACGGCGTCCATTTTAATCGAGCCAAGGTTCCTGAGGAGCTGCATGGCATCAAACCTCTCCCCGCTGCCTTTGAGGCTCTCCAGAACTTTGAGGCACTTGTAAGATTTCAGCTCGCTCACATTTTCCTCGAGAAAAAGCAGGTAGAGGCTCATGTCGTTGTAGTGCTTTGCTTTGACTTTGAGAACATCAAATGTCGGCAGAAGCTCGTAGACCTGCAGGATGTCCGAGCTCTGCCTGAGCGGGACGAAGAAGGCGTAGATCACCAGCGGTGTGATCAGCACGTACACGATGAAATTGATGTAACTCAGCAACTGGAAGACACCAACGGCAACCATTTTGCACTGAAACCGTTCCGGAATGTTCGTGTCATTTTTTAGTATCCCAGTTTTGACGTTGCAAATAAACTCATCGGTCAAGGAAGAAAGGCTGATATAATAGCCCAGGAAGAGGCAAGCAAAGAGGATAATGATCAAAGTTAGCAAACGGCAAATAATGTATTTGATGATTAAGCTCTTGGAGCCCTTCTTTGTCTTCAGATATTGTTCCACAATAGGGTACTTAAAGTGGCTGTCAGAGATCTCCCATAAACTGGAAAACAAAAGAGCCAATTTCCAGGAATGTTATATCAGGATTTCACTTGCTTTAGAAATTACTTAGTACCCAATACCTCAACATCCCCAGGTACCAGTTTTCTTCTCCCTCCTGTTTCAATGGATTTTTCAACATTTGAAAATAAATTAAAAGTTGGGAATAATTGGCAATTCTCCAAAATTTAAACACGATTAAAACAATACAGGTAAGCCTCGACATATGACCGTAATGGACTTTGCCCATTATGGCGGTATGCTGCAATGGTTATAAAATGGGTTGGTCATGGGACTAACCTGATTTTATGTCCTTTTTGCAGTAGTCATAAAACGAATATGGCAGTCGTTAAGTGAACCCACTATGGCATGATTTTGAACACCACAATACAAAAAAGATATTGAGACTTTGGAAAGAGTGCAAAGAGCAACAATAAATTATTAGGGGGCTGGAGGCTAAAATGGATGAAGAACGGTTACAGGAATTGGGTTTGTCTAGTCTAATGAAAAGAAGAAATGGGGGGGACATGATAGCACTGTTCCAATATTTGAGGAGCTCCTATAAAGATAAGGGGGTCACACTATTTTCCAAAGCACCAGAAGGCAAGACAAGAAGCAATGGTTGGAATCTAACCAAGGAGAGAAGCAACCTGGAATTAAGGAGAAATTTCCCAACAGTGAGAGCAATTAACCAATGGAATAACTTGCCTTCAGAAGTTGTGGGTGCTCCACCACTGAAGGCTTTCAAAAAGAGACTGGACAATCATTTGTCTGAAATTATATAGGGTCTCCTGCTCAAGTAGGGGGTTGGACTACAAGACCTCCAAGGTCCCTTCCAACTCTATTATTCTATGTTCTATAAATAGAGATCCTGTGACTGAAATGCAACAAACAGCTGTAAATGTGTTCGTGTTGACGAGTGCCCCAAAAGCGATTGTGATTGTGGGTGAGCCCAACTCTTGGGACTTTGGAATTGGGCAATAACTCCCCTTTTTCAGATAGGTCGTGACTTTGAGGACTATCTGTAATTTAATGTAAAAGAAAATGCTCAGAAGAATGCTTCTGTACTCATAAAGCTTGAGAACTATTGCAAAGGTAGTCCCTGGCTTACAACTATTCATTTAGTTCAAAATTACATCGGCACTGAAAAAAGTGATTTATGACCATTTTTCACATTTCCGACTATTGCAGCATCCCCCTGGTCACGTGGTCAAAATTCAGACGCTTGCAACTGGCATGCATTTATGATGGTTGCAGTGTCCCAGGGTCGTGTGACCACCTTATGTGGCCTTCTGACAGACAAAATCAATGGGGAAGCCAGATTCACTCTGTGGCCACTCAACTGCGGTCCTAAGTTGAGGACTACCTGTAGAGCACAGGACTGGTTTCAAATCAAAAGACACAGCAACATCAGTTTAACTCAGGGGTAGGCAACCTTGGCTCTTTTATGACTCGTGGACTTCAACTCCCAGAATTCCTGAGCCAGCCATGCTGAGGGGAAAGGGAGAGGTTTCCAAGCTGAGCCAGGCTGGCTCAGGAATTCTGGGAGTTGAAGTCCACGAGTCATAAAAGAGCCAAGGTGGCCTACCCCTGGTTTAACTGAACCTCCGGATAAACAAATATGTTTAATCTGTGTGAATCTGCCCTGGCACACCCAACAGAGTTTTGCGCCATCTGAAATTCCAACTCATTATGATGGCTTACACTTTTTATAAGAGAGTGCTTATAATGAGGACTACTCAGAAATAGTTAACATTCTGCCGTAAGCTGCCTTGGGTTTAATTTGATTAAGTGACAGAACATTAACCACTCCTTCTTATCTTCACCTATGGACATCCTCCAAATGAACAGGGAGGGGTGTTTTGAAAAGGAAGATTAAACGTGAATATTCATACGATGCACAATAAACAGCCATTGCCCATTAGGGAATTAACTGAGGTAAATGCACAGAAATCACAGTGAGGCGGTGTTTCTCAACCTTGGCAAGCTTAAGATGGATGGACTTCAGCTCCCACCCAGCCACGCTGACGTCCACCCAACTTAAACTTGCCAAAGTTGAGAAACACTGCTCTAAGTTTTCTATTTTGTATCTAAAATAACATGCTGAATGCCAAAATCTATGAACTGATGTCCACTTCCTTTCTAGGGCAGAGGGGCCAGTTTGTTGTGGCCAAAAAGTTGGACTTCCTTAAAAAGGGAGTGTGGTGGAGTTTTTGTTTTGTTTTAAGGACCACAAGTGGCAAGGCTGGTGACATCTTCAGAGTGGGCGGGCTTAACATGGGGAAGGGGGCAATTATAGGGTTTAAAGTAGCAACCAAAAGGCCTGAAGCCACAAGGAAATTTTGCTTGATTTGGGAGAAGAGGCTAATGGGAACAACAGGTACAAAGGCCCTTCGTAAAACTCAAGGGACTTGTTTTCTCCTTGAAATCCCTAAAAGTCCACCAACAATCTTAAAAACAGACTGAAAACTACCACATGACCA
>NW_015391545.1:0-5131 GCF_001527695.2 Protobothrops mucrosquamatus
TGACCCAAACTAGGGAACAGCATCAGTGCTAGAAGGGAGAAAGGCTTGCGGGGGTGGGGTGGGTGGGGAGGATGACTGTGTGTGTATGCTCTTTGGTGCCCTCTGAGCTTGGCTGTCTTCTTGCAGACCTTTCATGACCCAACTAGGGAACATCATCAGTGCAAGGGGGCCCTGGGGGCTCTTTCCTAGGTCTTCCAGCCTGCTGACCTGGAGCCTCCAGAGACCCCCAAGGGAAGCTGCCTCTCTTGCAGAGGGTGGGGGCGTACAAGACCAAGGGCTCCTCCGGTCCCCCAACCTCTCTGAAGAGTAGAGAGTTTCACCCGATTCCTTAATAACAACAACAACAACAATAATAATAATAAAGTTGGAAGGGACCTTGGAGGTCATCTAGTCCAACCTCCTGCTCAGGCAGGAAACCTTATGCCATTTTGGACAAATGGCTGTCCAGTCTCTTCTTAAAAGCTTCCAGTGTTGGAGCATTCACAGCTTCTGGAGGCAGGTTGTTCCACTGGTTAATTGTTCTCACTGTCAGGAAGTTTCTCCTTAGTTCTAGGTTGCTTCTCTCCTTGATGAGTTTCCATCCATCCCTTTTGAATATAGTATATAGTATGTTTAGGTGTGTGTCATGTATGTTTTTCACTTTGAGAGCGGGCCACTAAATTTCCTTTTTGATGTGTGCCGTTGTGCCCACAGTAATCAAAATGACAATAAAGGTTATCTTAAAAAAAAAAGAAAAAAAAAAGAATAGGCAAAAAAAGAATAGGGATGGCAAAAAAGACCCTGCTCCTTTTCAAGTTGGCCAGTCTGCACACACACACACACACACACACACACACAGAATACATAAACATGCACATGATTGTGGAGTTCAAAGGCGTGCTGAGTGGGTTTCTGTGTCTTTGATTTGAGTTGTATTTTATTCTTAACTTTTAATAATGGCATTTTTAGAGGATTGCAGACATTCCCTGTGATCCTGTGATCAAATTTCAGACGCCTGGCAACTGAGTCAGATTTACGACAATTGTCGTGTCCCGGGGTTACGTCCTCCACCCCTTTTATGACCTTCTGACGTGGAAAGTCAATGGGGAAGCCAGAGTCTCTTAACCATGGCTGGGGTGATTCCCTTAACAACTGATGCAAGAAAAGTCATAAAATGGGGCAAAACTCACTTAACAATTGTTTTGCTTAACAACAAAAATGTTGTGCACTTCTCGTGATTCAGAAAGATCTTGACAGACTGGAAAAATGGGCCCTGTCCAACAGAATGAGTTTCAATGTGGAGAAAAACAAAGTCCTACACTTAGGCAGGAAAAACCAAAGGTATAAAAGTGCAGGCTGGGTGAGGCCTGGCTCAAAAACAGCCACTGGGAGAGGGACCTTGGAGTCCTAGTGGACGATCCATTGACCGTGAGCCGGCCGTGTGCAGTAGCAGCCAAAAAAGCTAACACAATTCTGGGTTGTATAAACAGAGGCATAGAAACAAGATCACGCGAAGTACTAGTACCCCTTTATAAAGCCCTAGTGAGGCCACACCTGGAATCCTGCAGCCAATTTTGGTCACCATATCACAAAAAAGATGTTGAGATCTTGGAAAAAATCCAGAGAAGAGCAACTAAGAGGATCAAAGGCCTGGAGACCAAAATGTATGCGGAACGGCTGCAGGACTTGGGTTTGGCCAGTCTAAAGAAAAGAAGAAATAGGGGAGACATGATAGCAGTCTTCCAGCATTTGAGGGGCTGCCAGAAAGAAGAGGGGGGTCACATTATTCTCCAAGGAACCAGAAGGCAGGAAACTAACCAAGGAGAGAAGCAACCTGGAATTAAGGAGAAACTTCCTGACAGTGAGGACAATTAACCAGTGGAACAGCTTGCCACTAGAAATCGTGGATGCTCCATCACTGGAGGTTTTTAAGAAGAGACTGGACAGTCACTTGTCTGAGATGGTATAGGTCCTCCTGCTCGGGCAGGGGGGTCAGACTAGATGACCTCCAAGGTCCCTTCCAACTCTCACACTTAACAACCGCTGCAGCACCCTCATGATATCGGGATCGAAATTTATTTATTTATTTATTTATTTAATCCCATTTATACCCCGCCCTTCTCCCGAGGGACTCAGGGCGGCTTACAGGTAAATAAAAACAGTACAATACAATAGATATCTCTAAAAGCCAAATTAAAATATATATTAAATAACCTGTATTAAGTTTAATATTATAAAATCCATCTGGGCACTTGGCTTGTACTTATGGCCATTTGTGACTTCCCAGCTGGCTTCCGATAAGCCAAGTCAATGGGGGAGGCTGGATTCGCTTAATGACCGTGGGAGCCACTTAAGAAGCAGGGACGATTCACTTAACCACCATTGCAAAAAAAAGGTCAGGTGCCGATTCACTTAACCACTGCCTCACTTAGCAACACCAGTTCCGGTCCCAATTGTCATAAGTCAAGGACCACCTGCCATCAAACTCGGGGGGGGTGTAATTTAGGAAGTGCCTTAATGAAGCACCCCACAAGCAGTCTGCTGCCTACTGTGTACGGGGGGTCCCCGACTTACAGCCATTCATTTAGTGACCGTTTAAAAGGACAACGGCACTGAAAAAAAGCGACTCACCGACGTGTTTCACCTTTATGACCTTTGTAGCGTCCCCGTGTGATCGCGCTTCACAACTGGTTCCTACTTATGACCGTTGCCGTGTCTCGAGATCCCGTGATCCCTTTCTGCGACCTTTTAAGAAGCAAAAGCCAATGGGGAAGCTGGATTGACTTAACGGCCGTGTTTCCAGCTTATCCACTGCAGGGATTCGCTTAACAAGTGTGGCGAGAAGGGCCGTAAAAATGGGACAAAACCTGCTTAACAAGTGTCTCACTGAACAACAGGAATTTTGGACTCCCTTGTGGTCGTTGAGGATGGCCTGTATTCCAAGGTGTTGCAAACCGAAGGGGTAGGAGGTATGGGGTGTATATTGGATTATATACATATTTGTTCTTGTTCAACTCCCAGGTGTTGGAAGTCAACACCCACCCACCCACCTTCCTAGAGAAGGAAATATAATAATAATAATAAAGTTGGAAGGGATCTTGGAGGTCATCTAGTCCAACCCCCTGCTCAGGCAGGAAAGCCTATACCATTTCAGACAAATGGCTGTCCAGTTTCTTCTTAAAAACTTCCAGTGTTGGAGCAGCCACAATTTCTGGAGGCAAGCAGTTCCACTGGTTAATTGTTCTGACTGTCAGGAAATTCCTCCTTAGTTCTAGGTTGCTTCTCTCCTTGATTGGTTTCCATCCATTGCTTCTTGTCCTGCTTTGGAGAAGAGCTTGACTATGCTCCAAATTCTTGATGTGTTTCCACCCGTTGCTTCTTGTCCTGCCTTCAGGGGCTTTGGAGAAGAGCTTGACTCCCTCTTCTTTGGGGCAGCCACTGAGATACTGGAAGGCTGCTATCCTGTCCCCCCTCGTCCTTTTCTTCATTAAAACTAGACATGCTCAATTCCAGCAACCATTCCTTATATGCTTTAGCCTCCAGTGCCCTGATCATCTTTGTTGCTCTTCTCTGTACTCTTTCTAGAGTCTCAACATCTTTTTTACATCGTGGTGACCAAAACTGGATGCAATATTCCAAGTGTGGCCTTACCAAGGCCTTGTAAAGTGGTATTAATACTTCACCTGATCTTGATTCTATCCCTCTGTTAATGCAGCCCAGCACTGTGTTGGCTTTTTTGGCAGCTGCAGCACACAGCTGGCTCCTATTTAAGTGATTGTCCACTAGGACTCCGAGATCCCTCTCGCAGTTACTACTATTGAGCAAGGTACCCCCTATACTATACCTGTACATTTGGTTTTTCTTGCCTAAATGTATTTTGGGGGATATTAAAAAAGACAGTATTATATTTCCCCAAAGGAATAATGGAGAAAAAATCTTACGCAGAAACTGAGCAGGCCAGATCTGTAGAAATCCAGATTTGATAATCCTGGGCCAAATGCCTTCAGCCACAGCCACAGAGAACGTTTGAGCTGATGGGATTAGAAAAACAAAGACCCCCCCCCCCCAAGGACAGGAATATGGGATAATAGGATTAACCCGCCACCATTAGAATCCCAAAAGGGCACACTCAAGCTCAGGTCAAAGTACACGGTATAGGAACAGGAAGAACTTCAACTACAAAGCCCAAAGAAGCCCACTTATCCCAACTCCATTTTGTCAGCTGCCCCAGAACCCCTCCAGTAAACAGAACCTTCTTTCCAAACAGCCTCCATTTCATTTATTCCCAGCTTGGACCGACCTGACGATTCCCCCCCCCAACACATTCATCTCTGTTTGAACTGACACCCTGTTTGCTTTTGAGTCCCCCTGTTCTCCGGGGCTGGAGGGAGGGTCCGTGAAGGCCGCTCTAATTTAATCCCAGCAATAACAACCCCGAGGATCGCTTTAATGCCTGAACCAATGTGTTTCTCTGCTCGTTCTAATTATCTGTAATGATTGCAGTTCTTCTTCTGAAGGAAGTAAGTTAAGCTAAAATATAGTGACACAGTCATTCTTTTTTTCCTGCTTGACACATAAAAATCAATTACTAATCTGGAACATGAGTCTTTGAACTCTCCTTGTCTTCTTCTTACGCGTGATCGCTTCTTGTTCTTCTTCTTTAAGCGTTGTGGCAGGGGTCCCTCCGAGATAAAAGAGAATATAAGTGTCCCTCTTCCCCCCCCATAATGCTAATTATGTGTGAATATTTATAGAATCACCTCTTGAAATTCATATTCTGTTATTCTGTCCGACGATGATATTTGTATAGATAAGGGTAATCGATTAGAGGAAGTATGTACAGTATTAATATAAATAATATTTGATGGCCGATTTGTCCATTTTGTAGAGTTTTCCAAAGTCTTTTGTCTTTATTTTTGCCAATTTTTCAATTTGAAATGCCATCCCGGCTCTAATGGCAGCTGCACTTGGGCCTTCTGAAAACAAATGAGAACTCAATTGATTGTATCGCAACAATTTATATGCCTGAAGGGAATATAGACAGGGAATGCAATTGTGAAAAATTGTTCAGTAGTTTCCCCCGGCTTTCCTTGCCAACCCGGATTCCTCGTGAAACTGACCGGTCTCCTTTTCAGATCATCCAAACGGGCTG
>NW_015391545.1:8853-10979 GCF_001527695.2 Protobothrops mucrosquamatus
AATGGCAGCTGCACTTGGGCCTTCTGAAAACAAATGAGAACTCAATTGATTGTATCGCAACAATTTATATGCCTGAAGGGAATATAGACAGGGAATGCAATTGTGAAAAATTGTTCAGTAGTTTCCCCCGGCTTTCCTTGCCAACCCGGATTCCTCGTGAAACTGACCGGTCTCCTTTTCAGATCATCCAAACGGGCTGACCTTGTGGCAGCTTTGGACCGGCAGCATGGATTCGGGGGGGGGGGAGGACATTTTCACCGAAATGGACCTCCCTGTCAATTTGTAGAGATTCCTTAACAGCACAACTTTGGAAGAGTCGCAATTTTATTATATAATGCAGCCGCGAAGACGAGGGAAGTTTAATCGTTGCTTCTTCGCAGTTTGCTGAGATGAATTAAAGAGAGAGAAAAAAAAACATCTGTGCCACAAAATTCATCAGATTTTTTTCAGAATCTGAAGGACCCTTCGGGAACTTTTTTTTTTTTTTAAAGACTTTCAAAAGAAACTGCTGTATCTAATTGAAGACTTTAGTGCAGACATGTCAAACCCAAGGCCCGGGGGCCGGATGCGGCCCGCGAAGTGGTTTCATGTAGCCCGCGAAGCCATCCTGGAAACAGTGGGGGAACGGCCCCAGCTGCCTTGGCCCTGGCCCAGGCCGGCCGGGAGCCAATGTACAATTTTGTGGGGGCCATCTTGGCGCTTGCCCTGGTCCCACCCCCTTCTGCCAGAGACCCCCAGATCTGTCCCACTCCTGCCCAGGCCCCCACAGGCACCCTTGACGCGAATGATGTAGAATTGGCCACGCCCACCCAGTAGCCATACCCACTCCATCCATGCCCACCCAGTAGGCCGCACCCTGGCCACACCCACTCGCCCCCCCCCAGGGCAACCACAATGCTGATGCATTGACACCCCTGCTTTACTGTAACCGAATGTTTGAAGCTAAGGATTGAATTGTGGGACCGTCCTTGGTGCTCTCTGAGCTTGGTTTTTTCATTGCAGACGTTTCATGACCCAGTTAGGGAGCATCATCAGTGCTAGAAGGGAGGGGGGCTTGGGGAAGGAGGACAGTGGGATCCTTGATGCTCTCTGAGCTGGGTGATTTTCCTACAGACATTTCCTTACCCAACTAGGGAACATCGTCAGTGTTAGGAGGAGGAGGAGGAGGATTGTGGGGTCCTTGCTGCTCTCTGAGCTTGGTTGTTATGTTGCAGACGTTTCATGACCCAGTTAGATAGCATCATCAGTGCTAGAAGGGAGGGGGATTTGGGAGAGGAGAAGCAGCAGGAGGAGGAGGACTGTGGGGTCCTGGGTGGTCTCTCAGCTGGGTGATTTTCTTGCAGACGTTTCATGACCCAACTAGGGAACATCGTCAGTGCTAGAAGGGAGGAGGAGGAGGAGGAGGAGGAGGAGGAGAACTGTGGAGTCCTGGATGCTCTCTGAGCTGGGTGATTTTCTTGCAGACGTTTCATGACCCAACTAGGGAACATCGTCAGTGCTAGAAGGGAGGAGGAGGAGGAGGAGGAGGAGGAGGAGGAGGAGGAGAACTGTGGAGTCCTGGATGCTCTCTGAGCTGGGTGATTTTCTTGCAGACATTTCATGACCCAACTAGGGCACAGCATCAGTGCTGGAAGGGAGGGGGCTTTGCAAACTAGCCTTGATGATGACCCTCCCTAGCTGGGCCACGAAACGTCTGCCAGGAAAACAAGCCCAGTCATAGCGCAGCAAGGACTCCCCTCCACTAGAATGCCGACTGTCACGATTGTTCTGCTAGAAAAGCAGCTCTCGCCTTGATTTGACTCAGTTGCACTTCTTGTTGCCCAGCCCAGTCCAGGAGGGAATTCTCCCTCCCTGCTCCCTGGTCATCTATGGCCCCCTCATGACTCGTGGACTTCAACTCCCAGAATTCCTGAGCCAGCATGGGCGAACTATGGCCCCCTCATGACTCGTGGACTTCAACTCCCAGAATTCCTGAGCCAGCATGGGGGAACTATGGCCCCCTCATGACTCGCGGACTTCAACTCCCAGAATTCCTCAGCCAACATGGGGGAACTATGGCCCCCTCATGACTCGTGGACTTCAACTCCCAGAATTCCTGAGCCAGCATGGGGGAACTATGGCCCCTT